>NW_026706456.1:0-162327 GCF_029867415.1 Vicia villosa
AAACGACTCGAAAAAGACTCTTTTTGTTTTAGTTGTTTATTAATGAATGATGCATGAATGCATGAATGCACACACAAAAGTTTTAAACAAACATGGCGTTGAAGGGTATAGTGGTCATGAAGTCCAAACGCAATCCCCTCCCCAATGGTAAACTAAGGTTAAGGATTTTTGTACCTGTAGAACGGGTTCTAGGGGTCTCAGAGTTTTTTGCTCAACCTTAAAGATACGTTGATTGGTATCTATAAGAGAGTTTTCTCTGAGTGTAGTATCTGCGTGACAATTACTTCCGTAATCACCGCTCTACGTCCTAAAAAAGGCTTTAAGTGGGGTTAATGTGTTTCTAGGTCCTCCTGGTACAAATCAGTCTCGGAATGCAGTGGCGCAGTTAATCACAACCAGCCAGGCAAATCCCAAGAGTAGACTTGGAAACCAAGATTATAGGGCCTTCACCGGGAAGACATCCTCCATCCTATCTTATGTTGCACTCAAATCCGGGTATAGGATTTCTCACCACAAGGGGGAATCAATCCCTTTCCCGATACAGAATAAACAAAGTAAACAAATATATATGCAACAATCACATGATATGACACAGAGGTTAGGCAGGACCTCTCTTGTTTGAGGGGGAATTTGGCATCCCTAATTCCTCATTGGGGCTGGACCAGCACCAGGTCAACCATTGGTTTGGATGAAAAACCAAGGTTTTTAACACTTATATCCCCAGCAGAGTCGCCATTTTTCTGTGGTGGTCGTTTTCTTTACCTCCCCGTTTCACTTGGGAGGACGGCACGCTAAACCCTTCACGCGAAATTTGGAAGGAGAATGCGCCCGTGGTGGGATGAATTTTGTTTCAGTTCTTCCTACGATATCACACGAACTTTCTTATTTGTCCTACGAGTAGGAAAGGGAAAAAAAGATCTCAACTAAACCCTAGGAGTTTGCTAAGTGTGGGGATTTCACCTAGACTAGAAATTCTGGAGTTCGGGAGGTCGGTTATACATAGGGAAGTGTTTAAACACCCTACATATCTGTAGTACTCTACAGGAACCTTCTCTGTGTCATTGGTGATTGTGTTTGCTGCTAATGATTGGGAAAGTTTCTCCTTTGTGTTAGGAGAAGGAATTGAATTGATTTGAAAAGACAGACAGATAGACAGACTGACTATTTTTGGTATTTTATTAGCTCGCTGAGATTCCTTGTGAACCTCATGCCTACATATCCCTAGTGGAAGTCAGAGCTTAATGTAGTTCGGGGAACTAACTAGGGAAATTAATTATTTTTGGTGCCTTGCTTGAAGCTCAAGGTTGAAGCTTGAATTAAATCTCTGTTTACAGTAAAGAGACATGAAATCATCTTTACAGAGAGGTATTAGTACTATTCTACCACAAACATTTAAAGGAGTGACAGAATAACTGAATTCATTTCATTCAAGAGGGGGACCTTACTTGTGTATGTGCAAGTATACCAGTCAAATGCCTCTTAAATGAAAGAAAAATGCTCATCCAAATTAGGGAAAGTTACCACATGTCTGGGTTTTACTGCCAGCTCATGCCTTTCAAAATCCTAAATGGGAGACTTGATTAAAATTGAAATGGAAATGGAAATGTTTGTTTGTTTGGATGTGGTAGAGTAGTAAAAATATCTCTCTATAGAGATAAGCTATGCCTATCTACTGTATAAAAGATTTGACTTTAGCTGGCTTGTATGAGGCCCAAGCTTGAGGCTTTTTGATTGATTTATTAATATTATTGATTTTGGGAGATGACTCCATTGGGGATTAATTACAGGGTATTTTTGTGTTCTGTACGAAGCCCAGAATTGAGGCTGACTCTACTTAGGGAGACTCTATTTATGTGCCTTGTACAAAGCCCAAGGTTGTGGCTAACTGTTGAGGATAATTGAATGAATGACTCTATTTTATGTGCCTTGTACAAAGCCCAAGGTTGTGGCTGACTCTAGCTAGGGAAAACATTATTTTCTGCCTTGTACAAAGCCCAAGGTTGTGGCAGACTCTTAAATAAACTGAGTATGGATGAATCTATAGGGAAAAGACCCTAGGTGTTAGGAATCTTTGACACATGAAAATATGGTTTATCTGCCTTGTACAAAGCCCAAGGTTGTGGCTACTGAATGATGAAGAACTCACTGGGGAGACTCTATTATCTGCCTTGTACAATGCCCAAGGTTGAGGCTGACTCTTGACAGGGGAGTTTTATTGTTTGGGTGCCTTGTATGAAGCCCAAGGGTGAGGCTAACTGTTTTTGTTGGTTTTGACTCTACTGAGGAGATTTTATTTATTGAAAGACTGTTTTTCTTTGGAAGCTAACCCTTTCCAGGGATTTTGACTCAGCTGGAGAAATTATTTGGTAAAAGACTGACTTTATCATGTTTTTTTGGAGGCTGACCCTTTCCAGGGGTTTTGACTCTTTTGGGGAAATTATCTCCTAAGAGAAATGAATCTTTATTTATTTTGACATTTAATAATTGACTTTGGAGGCTAACCCTTTCCAGGGAATTTTATTAAAAATGAAAGAATGTGTGGAAGCTAACCCTTTCCAGGGATTTTGTTGAAAAGGAGGTTGATTTTAATTGACTTTGGAGGCTAACCCTTTCCAGGGATTTTATTGAAATGAATGGCAGAAAGATTATCTAATGGAGACTTCTTGTTTAAAGCCCAAGATGAAGGCTGACACATGCTGAGGAGAAAATAAACATAGATCCTAGACTCTGCTAAGGAAGATTGATGAAGATAAGGGTGACAGAGACTGTCCATGTCTCTCATTCCAAAAATGTACTCAATGTGAAATTGAGACAAACTTAGCTTGTTTAAAAGTCTGGTTTAAATTGGAAGAAACTCACCAGGGCAGGCTAAAAGGTGACTAAAGACCTGTTCCTATGTTTATAAGAAACCTGATGGGTCCTTGTATACAAGCTCAAGAGGAAGCTGGAAATGCTTTTAAGAAGCCTGTGGGTCCTTGTACAAAGCCCAAGAGGAGGCTAATCGAGGGTCCTTGTTATAGCACAAGAGAAAGCTATGTAGTTTTGAACTTATTTTGGCTCTAAGCAAATGGGTAAGAGGTTTCACCGGGAATAATTCCTCTTTGGGTGGATGTGTCCTATTATTTGGATTCTAAGGTTTTTACCAAGATGTTTCACCGGGAATAATTCATCTTGGGGGTTTGAACTACAGATCTCTAATTAGGAAAGAGCCTTCACCGGGAAGACATTCTCAATCCTAGGCCATATTCCTATAGTATATATATAGTTTAACTGTCCTAGGGTTTATACTCAAACGTAGTTCTAAACTAATATATGCACAGTTCTATATTTGACAGTAATTTAAATAAAGACTGTAAATTGAAAGCTTGTAAAGCCTAACCTGGATGGAGTGGAGGCCATTGAAGAAGTATGGACAGAGCCTCAACAGTAATTGGTAGATAACAGTTGAATATATATATGATAAACAGTTAAGGGTTTTTGAAAACAGAAGAAGTGAAGATGGACAAAGGTCACATAGGTATCTGAAGAGTTTCACCGGGAATAATGCCCTTCAAATACCAGAAGAATGTTTTGAAAACAGAAAGAAGATTTTGAAAATACAGTTTTGAAAACAAGCTAAGAAGAGAAGGTTTTTGGGACTTACACTCTATTAGAGGCCCAGTACTTTACAGTACTGGTGTAAAAGCAAATTGAAAAATGATTTGGAATGATACAAGGTTTTGTTGTTTGAAAACCCTAATCATTTGATTTATTCGGAGATTGAAAACAGTTTTGAAAATTGACAAAAGTCAACTTAATTAAGGTAAAAATAAAGACTTTTAACTAATTAAGACCTAAACAATTAGGGTTTTATCATAAAATTATTTACAAAGTGATTAGGTTAAAATAAAGTGACAATATATATTTAAAGTATTTAAGAAAACACTTAAAAACATACTATCTTAAACCTAATTAAAATTCATGAAATAAATAATATTTTTATGATTTTTTTGACTATTCACAAAATAGATATATTAAATAATAGGTGTATGAAAAATGAAGTGAAAATGATTTAATTTGATAGGTGAATTAATTGTGTGAAGTTGTGAAGAAAATAGGTGTGACAAGTGATAAAAAATTAGGAATGTCTCCACCAAGGCTTGAACTCACGCCCTTTAGGTCACATACCCAAAACCAAACCACTGGGCCAGCGCGCGCATGGTGATAGTGATACACATCCAACACATTATATTTTCAGATAAACGTGTAAATCATGAAAAAAATAAAAGGAATAAAAAGTCTGGGGCGAGGGGGATTCGAACCCCAGACTTGAGGCATGAGGAGACTAAGAGCGCATGTGAGGCCACTAGGGCAAACGATGTATTCGTTTAAAACACGCTTTCAGTTAAATATATTTTAAACCCTCCCCTGAGAATCCAAAAATGGCGCCACCCACCATCTTCATCTTCAACCTCAAGCTCTTCAAATTTGAACTTCTGAACTTACTCGTTTCTCAACCAAACGTGATGATGTAAAGATGAATTTCACTCCAAATTTCCTCACGAATCTAAATATGTAACTAATATCTATTTATATTAACTACATCTAACTAATTTACCAGAAATCGTGAAGAACCCTAAATTTTAAAATTCAAATTAAATGACTATACTGAAAGATAAATGAATGATGATAGAGGGTTTTCAATCCTCTGATGATGCTGAACAAGATAGAATCGAGCTTTATCACAAAGAGTGCTTAAATTAAAGAGGTGAGGTTCAGAAACTTACCTCTGAAAATGGAGGTCGTGAGGATAATAGAGAGCACCTGGGCTTGAATGAATGATCTCAATAGCTTCCCTGAGACTCAATGATGCTAACTGAATGCTTATTGGAGCTTGAATCCTCCTAAATTGCTCTATGGACCTCCCTCGATTTCAGCTTCAAGTGAACATGGAGGTTGTTGAATTTGGAGTTACAGATGAGCTGCATCCATCTGGTTAGCTTCACTATGACCTGAGGAGTGTGCCTGGATGATTGGCTTGGCTTGAAACCTCCTGAATTGTTCTGTGGTCCTCCAACTGCAAGTGCTCCAAATGAGAGGTGGAGATGATGATTCTCCACGCCCAGCAGTGTTCCAGAGGTTTGGATCACCTCCAAATGCCTCCCTCAATGTGTTTGAATACTTATTTTCAAAGAGAGAGCTTTGGTTTGAAGAATCCGAGTCTTCTTGCCAAAGGACCTTTGAAAAAACTAAGTATGAAGAAAGAAAAGAGAAAGCAAGAATTCTGTTGCGTTGGTGTGTTTTTTGAATGAGAATGAGGCCTCTATTTATAGGCAATTGGTTCAGTATAGTTGCAGAAGAGTGAGCTTGCTTAATGAAAGAAGTTTGGTTTCTTAAGCATGAAGGAAGTTTGCAAATATCTCTTATGCAATGATGAGAATTTTGATTCCATTTGATCAATCCCCTAGCCCTCGATTTTGCTTGATCTTAGGGGACAATTCTGAGCCAGAAATGAGCTCTAATTGGTTGGTGAGAAGATTCCTTGGGTGATTCATCAATTTGCCATAAATTCACAAATGTAATCATTACATAATCACATGTTCTTGTTTTTAGAATCTTCTTCAATCCTTATGGCATGGTGAAAATGAATGCATGGCATTGTTTCAGATATGTTATGGGTCGTGTAGCATCCATAATTGAGGTCATGTGCACAAAATTTCAAAGTTAAAAAATGATGCATGACCTATAATTTTACTTCATGAGGCCAACTTTGAACAAGCATAACTCTTAGCTCAAATTGAATTTGGAGAAGGTTGAACACAATTTGGAAAGCCCTAAACATCTAATTCAAATCATTAGTTTATGTCTTCTTCAGAATCATTTGGGAAATTTGTGAAAAATGAGCCCAAAGTTGGATGAAAACTAGGTTAAAACACTTAGAAAATTTTCTAAGTGTTTATGACCTAAAACTTCAAAATTTTCAAAACCCTTAAATGGTTGATCTTTTGAAAAAAGTTCTTATGTGAGATGTTGTTTTATTTTGCAAGATCTACAACTTTCATGTTGGAAGTTTTTTGAGTTGTGTAGGTGAAATTTTGAGTTCTCACCATGCCCTCAAAAACCCTAATTCCCGACTTTTTGCTCCTTGATGAATTTCTTTGAATTTCTTTGGTCAAATGACTTTGACATCCATATATTGATGATATTGATCTTTGAAAGTCATTTTTTGACCAAAAACCTTAAAAGTCAATGATGATCCCACACAGTTGACTTTTCCTGACAAAGTGAATTTTTGGGCTTTTGTGTAGAAACAAGATCTTCTCCTCAAATGAACGATGTAAATGGATTATATTGAGGTAGTAGAGATTCTTGAATCATGTCTTGAGTTTTGGATCCATGCCCTGATTAAAAGTCAACTATCTTGGTGAATTAGGTCAAAAACCCTAATTGTCGACCAGAGGACAATGATGAGTGTAGACTTTGAATTGAGGTGTAATGTCCAGTGGATCTTGTCATAAGAGTTATTTGAAGATGATTAATGTCTTTGAATGGTTTCCTGGGGCTTTTTAGGGTTTCCCAAAGGTGATCCCTGATTTTAGTCCTCGATAGGCTCCAAACCCTAGTCTGTTGATCTGAGTAATCCTGTACTTAGATGACTGGGTGTCTTATGTAAGTATAAGAGTGCGCCTAAGAGGGGGGGTGAATTAGGTTTTCAAAAATTTAATCGGTTTTATGAGAATACTTCTAATAATTTTTGGTTAAGTGTTTGAAGGTTTTTTGTAAGGTTCTTTTCTTTTCTTTGGTAATGGTGATGAAAGCGATAAAGTGCGAAAAGTAAAGAACGCAACGATATATACTGGTTCCCCTCACAATCCGAGAGTACTCCAGTCCCCTTTCAAACACGAAAGAGATTTCACTATAGTTAGAATTATTGTACAAGCCTATGCCTACTATCTAACCTATAGGGTGATCAAAGGTTCTTAACACCTTTAAGACCAAAACAACACTAATGTGAATGAAGAACAATCCTCTTCAAACACAACACTTACTTCCAACAATCCTGGATAGTAAGGAGAAATAATTTTTGAATGATACAAGAATTTATGAAGATGAATAATATATCAATCTTGGATTGATCTTCCCTTTCAAGCATACAATTCTTCTAATGATAAACAAGTGTTCAATGGATGTATGATATGAAACTTTGATATTTGAGTGAAAGTTGTATGAACAAAGTTTCAAATAAAAATGAAGTATGGACACTTGATGAATTTTGTGAAAGATATGGACACTTGAATTGTTTGAATTATTTGAATGAAAGAGGTAAAAAATAAAATCTGAAAAATCTGAAAATATATAGCCTCTAAGACACCTTTACAAATGGTTATTTTGTATGGAAGGATGCAAGAATAAAAGATGAAGAGGTACCTTTTGAAGAATGAAAAGAATTTTGAATTTTTAAAAAATTTCACGTGGGAACCGGTTCCCTTAAAACAGAACCCGGGTTCCCTATATGCAACGTTAATAAAATTTGAAAATTTGAACTGGGGAACCGGTTCCCAGAAAGTGGAACTCGGTTCCTGGACTTGATGAACGAAAATATGCTGGGCAGTAGGAACTGGGAACCGGTTCCTCCAAACTGGAACTCGGTTCCCACATGCAAAAAATACTAAAAACTTATTTTTAAAAGCTTGAATGATTTTCTAATGTTTTGCAAATATTATGGAACATGTATGAATGTTTGAGAACACTTGTTTATGCATTAAGAGAGTTGTATATCATATACCTTAATATTTTTGATCAATGAAGTTTAAGCTCTTTTGAAATACTTGAATCTTTATGCTTTCATATGAATTGATCCATTCCTTTTGCAATTGAAATCTTGTCTTCATCAAAACCAAATTGTAGAAAGATTGTCTTCACTTTCTCCCCCTTTTTGATGAAGACAAATTACTTGAAATTGATAGAATAGTGATGTTTCTTTAACATTTGGATCTCCTCCCCCTAAGACAAAGCTCCCCCTTGATATGATAATTAATGCTTTGCTTGAGTCCATTCTTTTATTGAAGATTTGCATACTACAAATTGTTAAAGAAACATACAAACATACATGTGTATATATATAGTTTATATATAATTCTTCTCCCCCTTTGTCATTAGCAAAAAGGAATGGGAAAGAAGATGAAAGATAGAAAATATCATGTATGATAATATAAATAAAAGTTAACACATAGAAATAATGATAAAAATAACATACCATAAGTCTTACAATATAGGAATTGAAACTTAATGAAACATAACATAGAAATTAAACCATAGTACAAACTAGAAATGCATAAACGAAATAGCACATTAAACGGAAAATACATGTAAATTGAAAGGAAACAAATGAAACACATAATGCTCATTCATCATCCATGCCATCAATCCCTTAATCATCTTGGCCTTGGCCACCATTATCCTCTTGATTGGGTTGGTTATGGTATTGGAGGATTTGAGCAAATTGTTGGCGAAAGAAGGCATTTTCCGCTTGTTGTTCTTGATAGTGATTAGCAATGGTGGTTTCAATAGAGCACAATTTGTTGAAGACTATATCCAAAGTAGCTCCTCCTTCCGGAATGGGTGGTGGAACATCATCATCCTTGTAAACAAAAGTTCCGTCCAAAGCTAAGACAATACCGGTATTCTTGAGTGCGGTTTTGTCATTGATTTCACATTCCCTTGGAGTCATAGGTAAAGAAGGTTGATTCTTAAGGTTCACACCGGCAGCTTTCATGATATGTGTAATGGGTCTACTATAAGGTAAACCACCACTCAAGTGTTGAAGCCTATGCATGTGGAGCAACATTGTGACAGCCCAATTGATATGAATGTTATTCTTGACAGCATAAAGCACTTGAAGTTCTACCTCATTGACACGGGAGTGATTAGAATGTTTTGGGAGCAAAACATAAGCAATGATGAAATGGAGCATTCTCTCATTAACCGGAAAGTTTGATCCAAACATGTTAAACTTTGAGGAGAGAGGGTTTTGTTGAGTTACGGTAGCGGTTTGGGATGGTCGGATCATATCTAAAAAGCTTTGTGTTTTGCTAAAGCCTTCCCACTCGGGTGTATAACCGGCAACCAAAACTTGGCCGGTAGTAGGGAGTCCTAAGCAATTACCAAAAGAAGCAACATCCATCCTAATAGTTTTGTTACGAACCGAAGAAGTGAGCTTAATTTCTTCTAGGTTAGATAGATCATTACCAAACACAATAGTCAAATTATCATAGAACTCCTTAACCAAATCCGGATATATTTTTCCATAATCACTTACAAAATCATAAACCCCTTGATATCTTAGTTTTTCCGGAAATATAAAACTATGAGAAGGAAAGGATTCAAGGTTACCATATTTTGAAATCAAGAGAGGCCTATTCCGAATGTTAAGCTTTGGATTCTTTGGAAGAGGTTGTTCATCGAAATCATTCCTTGCCTTTTTCTTTCCCTTTGATGCTCTTGATGAAGAAGCCATGGATGAAGCTTTTTGAAAGTTAGGGTTTGAGAAGGGGATTTTCGGATTTGATGTTGTGGAGAGTTTTGTGATATGAGTTTTGGATGTGTGAGAGTATATATAAGGGTTTGGATGAGTGGGTTTTAATTTTGGTGGAACAAAAGCTTGATTTAGTGGAGTTTAATGGTAGTGGGGAAAGGTTGAAGAGGATGAATATTGTAGTCAAGAAAGAGATGAATGAGTTGGTCAAAGTTATTGGAAAGAGGTTGAATGAAATGAATGAGAATGAGTTATGAGATGGAGTGAGTAAATTCAAATAAAAGACAAGTTATGACACATAGAGAAAAGAGAAGGGAACAAGTTATGACATAGCAATAAAGAGAAAGGAACATAAAAAAGAAGAGAGACATGTCACATAGAAAGGAGAGATATGTCATAGTAAAAAATTGTCACATGTAGCATAAAAAGAAATAAAATTAAAAATGAAGAAAAAGGTTTACGCAGGAACCGGTTCCCCCTTTTGGGAACCCGGGTTCCAGCCCTTGAGCATGCGTAAATATCAGGCAGACTAGACTAGGAACCGGTTCCCTCTTTTGGGAACCCGGGTTCCTTAACCAAAAAAGCTAAAAATGCATAGAAAGAAGCATTTTACACATAGAAAATCATAGACACTAATGCTAGTATATTTATAAAAAATATTAATCATATGTGTACCTTTGTTTTACCAAATGAAGAATCATATATCTTTTTCATCTAAAATTCCAAGTTCTCGCCGAATTTTGTAAAAAGGTTCTTTTGCGAGTGGCTTGGTGAAGATATCCGCAAGTTGGTTATGAGTATCCACAAAAGTTACTTCGACATCTCCTTGAAGGACATGGTCTCGGAGAAAATGATGTCGAATGTCTATGTGTTTGGTTCTAGAATGCATGACCGGATTTTTTGTAATATTAATTGCACTAGTGTTGTCGCATCGAAGAGGAATGCATCCGAGATCAAGTCCGTAGTCACGAAGTTGTTGCTTAAGCCAAAGAATTTGTGCACAACAACTACCTGCTGCTATATATTCTGCTTCGGCCGTGCTAAGAGCAACACATGCTTGCTTTTTACAAGCCCATGATACTAATGCATTTCCAAGAATGTGACAGGTACCACTTGTGCTTTTGCGATCAGTTTTACAACCTGCATAATCCGCGTCAGAATAACCAATTAAACTGCAAACACTACCTTTAGGATACCATAGGCCAACGTTGGTCGTTCCTTTAAGATACTTCATGATCCTTTTAACCGCCATAAGATGTGATTCCTTTGGATTTGCTTGAAAGCGAGCACAAAGACAAACACTAAACAGTATGTCAGGACGACTTGCCGTCAAATATAATAAAGAACCAATCATACCTCGATACTTAGTAATATCAATTGGAGTACCGGATTCATCTTGATCAACATATGTACCGGAGCCCATTGGAGTATTCATTGCTTTACAATTATCCATATCAAACTTCTTCAATAATTCTTTACAGTATTTGGATTGATTGATAAAGATTCCATCTTTGAGTTGCTTAATTTGTAGTCCAAGAAAGTAGTTCATCTTTCCCATCATAGACATCTCGAATTCTCCTTGCATCATTAATGAGAATTCCTCACACATGTCTTTGTTAGTTGATCCAAAAATGATATCATCAACATAGACTTGAACCAATAAAGTGTTACTTTTGATTTTCTTAATGAACAAAGTTTTATCAACCTTACCCTTTTCAAAACCTTTTTCACACAAAAAATTGCTAAGTCTATCATACCATGCTCTAGGTGCTTGCTTTAATCCATAAAGAGCCTTTCTCAACTTAAAGACATGTGAAGGATTCTTGAAGTCTTCAAATCCCGGGGGTTGTTTGACATAGAATTCTTCATTGATGTAGCCATTCAAGAATGCGCTCTTAACGTCCATTTGATAAAGCTGAAAATTTAATGAACATGCATAAGCAAGTAAAAGACGAATAGCTTCTAACCTTGCAACCGGAGCAAATGTTTCTTCAAAGTCGATTCCTTCTTCTTGATTGTAACATTGGGCAACCAATCTTGCTTTGTTTCGAACAATTATACCATTCTCATCAAGTTTGTTCTTAAACACCCATCGAGTACCTATGATGTGTTTATTACTTGGTCTAGGCACAAGTTCCCAAACTTGATTTCTCTCGAATTGATTCAATTCTTCTTGCATTGCATTTATCCATTGATCGTCTCCTAAGGCTTCATCAACTTTGGAAGGTTCAATTTGAGAAACAAAAGCCATGTGTAAGCAAGCATCTTTGAGATTTAATCTTGTTGCAACTCCTTGACTAATATCACCAATAACTTTATCAATAGGATGATCTCTATGAGTTCTCCATTCTTTTGGTAGATCATTGGTGTTTGATTCTTGTTGTATACTTTCTTGTTGAACACTTTCTTGTTGTACTTCCGGTGCCTTCACAATTGTATCATTTGAAAGTTCTTCCGGTGCCTTCACAATTGTATCATTTGAAAGTTCTTCCGGTGCCTTCACAATTGTATCATTTGAAGGTTCTTCCGGGGGTAAATCTAAAGGATCATCATCATCACAAACAACTATTTCCTCTTTGGAAGTGTTAGTCTCATCAAAAGATACATGCATGGATTCTTCAATAGTTAAAGTTCTTTTATTATAAATTCTATATGCTTTACTAGAAAGAGAATAACCAAGAAATATACCTTCGTCGGATTTCTCATCAAACTTACCAAGATTGTCTTTATCATTGTTTAGAACAAAGCACTTGCATCCAAAAATGTGAAAGTGAGCAATGTTTGGCTTTCTTCCTTTGAAGAGTTCATATGGAGTCTTCTTTAAGATAGGTCTAATGATTACTCGATTTCCAACATAACATGCCGTACTAACCGCATCCGCCCAAAAATATTTAGGAAGATTTGCATCACTAAGCATTGTTCTTGCAAGTTCCACTAGAAACCTATTTTTCCTTTCGACTACTCCATTTTGTTGTGGAGTTCTTGGTGCTGAAAAATTATGAGAGATACCATGTTCTTCACAAAATTCTTCAAACGATGCATTTTGAAACTCTCCACCATGATCACTTCTTATGGATACAATCTTTAATGATTTTTCATTTTGGATTTGTTTTGCATACTTCTTAAAGGCTCTAAAAGCATCACTTTTCTGCACAAGAAACAAAGTCCAAGAATATCTAGAATAATCATCAACAATAACTAAAGCGTATACATTTCCTCCGAAGCTTCTTGTCCTTGATGGACCAAATAGATCCATATGCAACAATTGAAGTGGTCTTGTTGTAGTCACCACATTCTTTGGTTTGAAAGATGATTTGGTTTGCTTTCCCTTTTGACATGCATCACATAGTTTATCTTTGACAAACTTTATCTTAGGTAAGCCAATAACAAGATCATGTTTGGTTAACTTATTTAAATGATCCATATGAATATGGGCTGCTCTTTTATGCCATAACCATGATTCATTATTGTTTACCAAAAGACATTTTACTTTCAAAGATAAATCATTTAAAGAAATCATAAAAATGTTATTAATTCTTGTACCTTTGAGTTTTACCTCATTGGTAACTTCATCGATGATCAAGCATTCTTCCTTAGTGAATTTGATCTTGAAGCCTTTGTCACAAAGTTGGCTAATGCTTAGAAGATTATGCTTTAGTCCTTCAACATAAAGAACATCTTCAATGGATGTGAAAGGTGGTGCACCAACTTTGCCTTTGCCAAGAATTCTTCCCTTATTGTTGTCTCCATAAGTGACAAAACCCTTGGCCTTTAACCTTAGATCTGAAAATTGGTTTAAGTCACCCGTCATATGCTTTGAACAACCACTATCTAGATACCATAGGTTTGAAGTGGTCTTCAAGCATACCTACAAAACAAATTAAGTTTTGTTAGGTACCCAAATGGCTTTGGGTCCATCATAGTTAGTTCCTTTCTTCACCCATACATAATGTCCACTAGGAACACTAAAGTTCCTTACATAACAAGCATTGGGTGTGTGACCAATAATACCACAATAAAAACAAGTAGGCTCAAAGTTACTTCTATATCTAGGAGGATAAGATTTCTTCTTAATAAAGTTCTTCCTTTTAGGATAATGTTGCATTACTTTAGGCTTGATCACTTTCTCTTGAATTGGTTGGTTACTAGCTTTGACAAAGATAGTCTTGTTGGATGTTGGTTTATCAAATTTAGAGAAACCAAGTCCGCTCTTATCATTGGAGTATCTTTGTGTGCTAAGAACATTTTCCAATCCAATTTGCCCTTTTTCATATCTTTCTAAAACACGTTTTAATTGGACAATTTGGAAGGAAAGTGATTCACAATTCTTGCATGCAACATTATCTTCTTGAACACTAATCATTTTTTCTTTGTCATCTTTATGTTCTTCTTCAATTATCTTAACCTTCTCTTCTAAAGATGATATTATCTTCTTTTGAGATGAGATAGTTTTATAGAGAATTTTACACTCATTTAACAATTCATTTATTGCATCTTGTGCACCATTATTAAAAAGAGAATCATCGTAACTAACCTCGCCTTCTTCATCATCGGAGTGGTGTGATGCCATCAATGCTAGATTTGCACTTTCGTCACTATCGGAGTCCGATGAAGAACTTACTTCATTATCTTCCCATGCTATGTAGGCCCTTTTCTTTTTGAATTCCTTCTTGCCTTTGAATCCATTCTTCTTAGAAAGTTTTGGACACTCCGGTTTTATGTGTCCTTGTTTCCCACATTCATAGCATGTTACTTCTTGTGATGAAGTGGATGCTTCTTTATCCTTATGCTTTGAGAATTTCTTCCTTTTGACAAAGTTAGCATTATCAATATTATTTTTATTACCAAAAAATTTGCCTAACCTTTTTACAAGAAGCAAGAAGTTTTCATCTTCATCCGATGCATCTTTCATTTTGCTTTCTTTTGAATCTACTTTTAATGCAATGCCTTTGGATTTCTTCTCTAAGTTCTCATGCTTTTCCAATCTTCCAAGTTCTGTCTCATATTCTTGAAGTTTTCCAAATAGTGTTGCGGAAGTAAGTTTTGATAAATTCTTCTTTTCGGATATCGCCGTCACTTTTGGTTGCCACTCCCTTGTCAAAGATCTAAGCACTTTAAGATTAAGTTCTTCGGTAGTAAGAGTCTTACCAAGTGCCTTCAAGTGATTTGTCAAATGTACGAATCGTTTTTGCAAATCGAGAATAGTTTCTCCAGGCTTCATTCTAAACAGTTCGTACTCTTGGCTTAAAGTATTCAATCTTGATCTTTTAACTTCAGCGGTACCTTCATGAGTTTCTACAAGAGTATCCCAAATTTCCTTTGATGTTGTACATGTTGATACTCGGAAGAATTCATCCATACTAAGAGCACCATGAAGAAGACTGATCGCCTTTTTGTCAGCAAGAACCCTTTTTCTATCATTATCATCCCATGACGCTTTAGGTTTCTCCGATCCAACACCATTAACGAGCGCTGTAGGAACATGAGGACCTTGTAGGACAGCCTCCCAAACTTCTTCTCCTTGTGCTTCTAGATGAGCCTTCATTTGAATTTTCCAAAAGTCAAAATATTCACCACAAAACAATGGAGGCTTGTTGTTAGAACCACCATCTTTGAAAACCGGTCTTTGATTTGCGGAAGCCATTCTGGATCTTTAGGAACAAGTTACCTATAACTTGCTCTGATGCCAAATGTAAGTATAAGAGTGCGCCTAAGAGGGGGGGGGTGAATTAGGTTTTCAAAAATTTAATCGGTTTTATGAGAATACTTCTAATAATTTTTGGTTAAGTGTTTGAAGGTTTTTTGTAAGGTTCTTTTCTTTTCTTTGGTAATGGTGATGAAAGCGATAAAGTGCGAAAAGTAAAGAACGCAACGATATATACTGGTTCCCCTCACAATCCGAGAGTACTCCAGTCCCCTTTCAAACACGAAAGAGATTTCACTATAGTTAGAATTATTGTACAAGCCTATGCCTACTATCTAACCTATAGGGTGATCAAAGGTTCTTAACACCTTTAAGACCAAAACAACACTAATGTGAATGAAGAACAATCCTCTTCAAACACAACACTTACTTCCAACAATCCTGGATAGTAAGGAGAAATAATTTTTGAATGATACAAGAATTTATGAAGATGAATAATATATCAATCTTGGATTGATCTTCCCTTTCAAGCATACAATTCTTCTAATGATAAACAAGTGTTCAATGGATGTATGATATGAAACTTTGATATTTGAGTGAAAGTTGTATGAACAAAGTTTCAAATAAAAATGAAGTATAGACACTTGATGAATTTTGTGAAAGATATGGACACTTGAATTGTTTGAATTATTTGAATGAAAGAGGTAAAAAATAAAATTTGAAAAATCTGAAATATATAGCCTCTAAGACACCTTTACAAATGGTTATTTTGTATGGAAGGATGCAAGAATAAAAGATGAAGAGGTACCTTTTGAAGAATGAAAAGAATTTTGAATTTTTAAAAAATTTCACGTGGGAACCGGTTCCCTTAAAACAGAACCCGGGTTCCCTATATGCAACGTTAATAAAATTTGAAAATTTGAACTGGGGAACCGGTTCCCAGAAATTGGAACTCGGTTCCTGGACTTGATGAACGAAAATATGCTGGGCAGTAGGAACTGGGAACCGGTTCCTCCAAACTGGAACTCGGTTCCCACATGCAAAAAATACTAAAAACTTATTTTTAAAAGCTTGAATGATTTTCTAATGTTTTGCAAATATTATGGAACATGTATGAATGTTTGAGAACACTTGTTTATGCATTAAGAGAGTTGTATATCATATACCTTAATATTTTTGATCAATGAAGTTTAAGCTCTTTTGAAATACTTGAATCTTTATGCTTTCATATGAATTGATCCATTCCTTTTGCAATTGAAATCTTGTCTTCATCAAAACCAAATTGTAGAAAGATTGTCTTCACATCTTAATCAATCATAGGTGTAATAATGAGGCTTTTGAGTCTTATGATTGTATTAGAGACTAATCCCTCTATTGATTGATCCTTTGTCTGAGTTTTCTTGTCTTTGAACACCCTCGATTGAATGCCAGACTGCCCTGGGTACTTACTTTGACTTGATGAAAATCCTGAAGATATGTTATCTCAGGGGGGTCAAAAATTAGGGTATGACAAATACAGCCCAAGTGATCGCTACACCTGCAGATTCAAGTTCATCTCTACTAGCCATCCACCAATCATCAGCTTCTTCAGACAGCATATGAGTCCCATACCTCACCTTCAGATTTTCAGCACAATCGATCACTCTGAAGATCCTTTCGATTTCCTTCAGCCACCTCTGAGCTCCTTCGGGATCGTGCGTGCCCTTGAACAACGGAGGATTGTTCCTCTGAAAGCTATTCAACTGCCTGTCAGCACCAATACCAGCTCCATTGGCATTCCCTCCTAATACACCAGCAATCATGCCCAGAGCCTCAGCAATCGCGTCGTCATTTCTTCCTCCTCTTCCGGCCATTGTTCTGCTAAATATCAGACAATATTCATTAGAACAAGAAGTATCGACAGTGTCAACTTTACACTAATCGTATACGAAGGATTAACCGACACTAAGACTCTGACTCAAACGACCGACTATGCTCTGATACCACTATTGTAACACCCTTCTAAACCCCGCGGAAATTAACATTAAAATCAGAGTAAAACATGAAGAAGAGTATTACAACGCCAACAAAATAAACAATATTCATGTCATGCCATAAAGGAACGATAAACCAAAAATTATTCAGGTAGCATGTTAACACAGCGGAATATTCTTAACAACTAAATAATCAAACATCTGGAGTCGAAGACTCATAATTCAACCATAAACCATAAACAAAACAGAAGTTTATCAGCCAATTCTAAAATAACGTTCCCGGTGTTACACGACCAAAGCATGACACAGACCCAACTGACTCTATCGAACTACTTGACGAGCTAATCCTCACCAAGTACACAAGCTACTCCTCAATCTGAAAAATAACAACAGTAAGGGTGAGTTTCATTCGCATTAACAAATGTTATAGGTATATAAACAATACAACTTCATCCATACATTATTCACCCAAAATCAATTATATTCAGATAATATAGCAACATTCATACCAAAATACACACAAATTATAACATTGGACAACTTCCATTCATGTTACAATTATACACAACAACCTAATGCAATGCAACTAAATGCATGTGGTACCAAACATGGGATAACCCATCTCACCGATCCACCACCATAAAGATTCGGCTACTTCTCTCACCAATTCCACCCAATGGGAATTAGCTACCGCTGTCCCACCACCATAAGGGATACAGCCCACAACATGATTATGAAATGCATGCATCACATACCGCATGCTAATCATCAACACCAAACAACTGAACAATCATAATCATCAACCAATGCAATAACAATATAAACCACCACAACCAATTAAATCAAGTGTTTAAATTAAATTCGAGTCACAACTCAAACACTATTTTATTGCATATATCACTGAATTAGCCTCACTATGTTCGAAACGGCACATCAAACAGACTAACAGTTAAAAAGTTATACATCGTTAAACTTTAACAAAAATCCCAAATAGCACAGCACGCGGCGCCAACATCCACACGCGGCGCGAAGCGAGGAAAAAGTTACGCCTTCGCGGCGCCAACACCTACACGCGGCGCGAAGCGAGGAAAAAGTTACGCCTTCGCGACGCCAACACAGGTACGCGGCGCGACCTGTGCGTATCAAAACATCCTGACATTCAACCCACCTGTTCGCGGCGCCACCCTGTGCACGCGGCGCGAACCGGTGATTTCAGAAACCCCAACCTGCAGAAAACAGCATTCTATACCTCCCAAATACTCTCAAATCATACCAGTACGAATTTCAGAAAAATAAATCACACATACGACATAAATTGCACGTTTACACATACTTCTAATCATGTTTAACATCATTATTCATCACCAATCATCATTCACAACCTAAATTGAATCAAAGTTCTATAAACCCCAAAACCCCAAACCCGACATATAATCCAATTCGAAATCCTAACATACAAATTCCATCGAATCATTCATACAACCCATAATAGAGGTTGTCGCACCCTAAATTTTGACCTAAGCTTTTTCATCATTTATTCACATTAGCATTGATCAATTCATTTGCATCCATATTAAATTTTGACATCACATATCACACTTCAAGTTAGTATGAAACTCAAAGTTGATTTCTCATCATTTCAATTAGTAATCACTTAAATTTGTGCATATTTTTAATTGAGTTTTGCATCGTGAATTCATTTTTCTATCATTTGCGTTTTCCTTTTTAATAAATTAACTTGCATTCTCCTTTTAGAAATTTTATTTAGATTGATTTAATGATTAAATTATTATCAATTTAAATTAAATTTTTAATGAAAATTATAGGATTTATATATATCATATTATATGTTTTTTACAAGAGGCCCATTGTTGTTCTACACTGCATCGTTGACTTGCTTCATCACCACTATCCTGTTAAACCTGCACAAAGCAACAAGCATAACAGTCCAAAACTGCTACACCAAGTTGCTGCCTCAAAGACGCCAAAACCTGTCCAAAACCTTGCTGCAAAACCTGCAATCAACCCTGCTCCAATCTGTCCAAACCTTTCACCAAAATGGACAATCACAAAACCTGCATCAAGAAAGCATAGAAACAGATTACCAGATATGTTCAAAATCCATCCCAATTTCCCCCCAAATTCATCACAACTCAGCTATAAAATGAGACTCTCACGACAGTAAGTAGGAGGAGGAAAAGGGGGAAAAAGACTCGGCTCAAATACTCAATCATTGCTCACAATCCTCCAAGCCAAAACTCACAATAACCTTCGCTATTCAGCAACTTCAACCCCTGTTCAAAACTCTCATACTCGACTTAACCTCACTCTCCTCAAATCTCAAACCGAAACACACCTCACCAAATCATCCCATTCATCAAACTTCTGCACAGCCAAACTGAACCTCCTTTCACTACCTGCAAAAGAACACATTCAAACTGTTACCCTCACAAATCCAGTCTCTCACACGGCAACACAAACACAAAAATCAACAAACAACACACACAGCAGATCCAGAAACAAAAACAAGAAGAAGCTCTGAAAAAGAAGAGGAATCGAAGACAAATTGAAGGAGAGAAGGAAGTACCGGTATTCGTTTTCGTTTTTTTTATTGTTCTTTTCTTCTTTCAATTTCTCCATGTGACTTGTAACAACTATGAATCATAATGAAATCTTGGGGGGGGGGCTGATTTGGGGCTTAGGTTATTGTTGCTTGATGTTAATTGTTTGTGGTGTTTACCGAACTGTTGAGACCGAGAGAATCGCGAGAGAGAGTAGAGAGCGTGAGAAACGAGTAAGCAAGAGATGAGATTTCGTTGTTGTTGTTCGCAGAGATGAACCGCAAGAGAGAGGTGAGATATCGCTGTTTCTTTGTTGTTGTTCATATGTAAACGAACGAGAACGAATCGAGAGAATCGCGAGAGAGAGCCGTTGATTTTCTGGGTTTGTTTTTGTAAAACGTAGAAGCAAATCGGACAGAGAGAGTAAGCTGAGAGTAAGGGAGAATTTAGAATCGTGAGATGTTGAGTTTGAGTGGAAGAGCATGTTCGTTTTGCTGAGAATGAGCGCCGTTTTTCACTTTTAGGTTTTCTTAATAATCCATTTGTCTAGTTTAGAAAGGGATGGATCTTGGGTCGACCCAACCCAGATCCGTAGTCTTTTTTTTTGTTTTTTTTATTATCAACTTCATTATATTGGGCCAACCAATCTAAAGCCCATCGTTATTTCATTTTGCACACCCATATTTTTATTGCAGTCCATGTTATTTGTTTGTTTTGTTATTTTACTTTAGTTCACATAATGTTCAAAAACACAAGAAAAATATGTTTTATTTTAAACCTCATTTTCATATAAAAAAAAAGGCTCAAAAAATATTCAATTTATTAGATTTGTTTTTTATTTATATATTAAAAAAATACCAAAAATATGTTCTTAATTTAGATATTATTTTCCTTATTTTAAAATCCCAAAAAAATTAGAATAATTTCATCCAAAATCAATTAACTTTGGTCCAATGCCAAGTCGTTTCAATAAATTTCTCGATCCAACGTCGAGTTTCTTCTTTTAAAACTTTCTTTAAATCATATCGAAAGATCGAGTGACAAGAAGTGTACACCTCTTGAATACCTCGATTCTTTTGGATTAACACTTTTTTTTTTAAACCTCTCTTTAATTAATCAAAGTGATCCTGTGACAAGAAGTGCACACCTCTTGAATACCTTGATCCTTTGAATCAAAATACATCAATCAAACCAAGAGATTGAGTGACAAGGGGTGCACACCTCTTGAATACCTTGATTTTTTGGATCTAAAACACTTAATCAAACCGAAAGATCAAGTGACAAGAAGTGCACACCTCTTGAATACCCTGATCTTTCGAACCAAAATTAATTAACAAGGACAACAAGTGACAATGGGGCTCGCTCCTGTTGAATACCTTAGGTAAAGCACGCGCTGGGTGAACACCTTGCTCAAATACTTTACTAAACATCCGCAAACATCCATCCTAAAATCAATCAACAAATTCGTAGTTCCTCCGAACTACAATCGCTCTGATTCTTCCATTGAAGATATGTAGGCACGAGACACAAACGTCTTGGCGAGCATAATAATAAAAAATCTTTTCTTTTTTTTTCAATAATAAAAACCTAAAAAACATGTTCTTTCTCTTAATGAAATAAACGTAGACTTAAGCTAACACTCGATTACAAAACAACTAAATGGGTCCCATCGAGTACGATGGAGGTAAGGGGTGTTAATACCTTCCCCTTGCTTAACCGACTCCCGAACCCAAATTTGGTTACAAAGACCATCTTTGTCTATTTCATTTCATTTATGGGTTTTATCAATATTTTCCCATTCCCATTGGAATAAATAAAATTTGGTGGCGACTCTGTTCGATACAATTTCGTGGCGATGATTTTTTGACCCGCGACAGCTGGCGACTCTGCTGGGGACTAAGGTATGTCCACCCTAATTTAGTTGTTGTTTATTTCATTTGTTAGCTTTGTCTACTTTTCAATTTCATGTATATATTTTCTTTATCTTGCTTATTCACTAGTGGGATTTGGGAGTATTACTTTTTGAGTGAAGCTCTCAACCCGAGCTTAGAAAAACAAGAGAGAAACATAAGTTAGGAGGTGGTTGTGTAGTGCTAGTCCCCAAGGTGAACACCTTGAATGGCTAATACGAAAACCCCACTTGGAGGAGACTTATTCATGAAATTTGTCATAAGATGGCTAGCCTATCGCATGACGAAAATCTGATTTCGTCGTTAACTCCAAGGACCTTTAGAACCCGTTCCATCTATGGTGATGTAGACATCTCTACTATCAAAAACCTTAGAACCATCATGTGAGGGGATTTTTGGGTAAAATAACTTTGAACTATCCCATCATAAAGAGCCTTCCTCATTAGGTTGTGTTTTTCCATATTACTTCCATCTATTATATAGCATCGTATTGCATTTCATAAATGTATGTATGCCATTACATATCATGAGAATCACTCTTGCATAAATAATCATCATGCATTTGCATTCATTAAACATGCATTTCCCATAATCCAGTATTCATGCCTTTCATCCTCCAACACAATTCACAAGGCAAGTTTGATTACCCGACACTGTATTGGACTTAAAGCATGTCTCAGAAGATGTTGAGTGAACTCCAAAGAGATAAGAAATGAATTCAGAAGAGCCGTGGTCAATATCATAGAAGTGCTCCAAAGCATTAAACACCAAGAAGGGTCAACCTCATGCCCTGAAAGGTGCCAAGACACTGAAGACATGCCTAAATCCAGTTATCAAATGAGAAAGTTCATCCTTGTTTGTATTGTGTTTTGTCGCATTTGAATTCTGTAATCCTTAATCGTAATTTTAATGAAATGAGCATTGCATTTGTTTTGAATCAATCATGACATGTTCTTTTGCTTTACTTCCGTATCACTTACACAAATTCAAAAATACAAAATTTTTTTTTTTTTTTTTTTGCTTTTCCCACATCATTTTCTTTATCAACTTTATGTTTAAGCAAGTGTTAGAGGGAGGATGACGAAAAACGAATACTCAATTTGCATCAGTGTGCTTCCAAACAAAACTTTGTTGATGATGTACAGGCATTCTTTCAAATCCCCAAACACTGGAGATATAAGGATGATAATCCCTCGTTAACCCCTTTGAGCCTTAGAAGTTGGTGTTTTCTTTTTGCATAAAAATAAAACCCTGAATCAGAACCTGGGGCAGGGTAGTTGTTCAGTTAAAATGATTAATACATCTGATTTCCAAGAGAATCATTTCATGGGAACCATTCCCGACCAAAGAGTCAACTGTATCCTCTCTTCGTACACAATGTCGAAGTAGTAGTGAACATCCAAAACTTACAACAGTTGTTTCCCTTGGAACATCAATATGGCAGTCACAACTCTCAAATTTTCATATCATTGAACATATTTCATACAAGTTTGTTCCAAAAACCAAAGAAAATCCCGCTAAGTCAAAACCTAAAAAGGAGACTTAGGCAAAAATTAGGGACACAAAAGTCAAAATAAAAAGAGATCTAAAGATCATAGTCAAAAGAAAAACACGAACAAACTTGTGTGATTCCCAAAGAAGAATAGGTGACTGCCACCTTAGAATGCATTGGTTCTCAATTATCATTTGCAAATTCTCTTGGAATTCGAATACTTGTCAGAGCTAACTGAACTTAGGACTGAAGAACATCACGAAGAATGGGTGGGTAAAATTCAAAATTTGAGCCTATATCCTTTGTTTCTTGAACCGTGAACCTGACCACATTACAACCTTCAAAAGTCCTAATTGAAGCAAGGTTTCTTTTGAAAGCATACCAAAGCAAGGTTGCGTTAACCTGACTCCTGAATATTTGCTAATCATTTGTTTTGATACCACACTATCACATCATCTCTCACAAACTTGAATTTCGAAATTCCATTGCATCCTCATTGGGATCTATTCATCGTATACCGCAGTTTCATTTCAATAAATGATTTGTTTTTAAAACTTGCATGCACGTCGCATTAAAATTACCATTTTGAATAGAATAGTTTCATTTGTAAATAAGCACTTTCCATCAAGGAAGTTCAAACAAGGGAAATCAATTGAAGAGCCTAAAGTGGCACCATCAAGATCACATCACTTCAGAAGTCCTTCACTGGGGCAATTCATCTCAAAGTTCTTAAGCTTTGAGGCATGTCATCTCAAGATCATCAGTTTGAATCCAAATTTTGTTGAAGCAAATCTCTTCATATACTCAGCATTCTAGGGCAAGTCAAGGCCAAGACCTTTCCTTTAAGCAGTCCAAGCAGACTACGCCATATCAAGCAGTACTCAAATTCAGAATCAGTGTCGGGAATTATGCTTGTACAAACCTCCTACACATAAGACCTTTCCACCTCACAAAAACAAAAATCATTACCCTCCACTGGGGCACCTGTTGAAATATTCCAAACCATAAATTTCATTCATAGCATGCATTCATCAATCATGCATATCATTCATGGGGCAACCTCCCACCACATCAAATCAAAATTTCGATCTTGCTCGATCTTTTCCATTGAAAATCAAGCCAGGTCCACCATGGATACCCAAAAATTCATTTCCCAATGACACCCATCCAGTAAATTCATTACCTGCATTGATCAATTGTCATGTGCATCATGTGCATCAATTTGCACAAAAGAAAAGAAAAACAAAAATGTCTCATACATCAGCACAAAGCATGCATAGGGGGTCATTATCTTCTTGTTAACTTTCGTCAACCCATTGGTTGAAATCGATCATCGTTTCCTTGTCATTTGAATCAACTCATTGGTTGAACATATTTTTTTTCTCGTTGTCAACCCATTGGTTAAAATTTATCACTTACCTCCTCAACCCATTGGTTGAAATTTCAGTCTTATTTTCTAGTTAACATAAGTCAACTCATTGGTTGAAATCAATTTCTTCATACCCTCATCAACTCATTGGTTGATAACGAATTGTTTGTTTACCTTCATCAGCTCAATTGTTGATGTCAGTTATGTCTTTCTTCAACTCATTGGTTGATAACGAATTGTTGTTTACTTACATTAACTTAATGGTTGATGTTAGTTATGTCTTTTTTCAACTCAATTGTTGATATCGAATTGTTTGTTTACTTACATCAGCTCAATTGTTGATGTCAGTCATGTTCTTTCAACTCAATTGTTGATATCGAATTGTTTGTTTACTTACATCAGCTCAATTGTTGATGTCAGTCATGTTCTTTCAACTCAATTGTTGATATCGAATTGTTTGTTTACTTACATCAGCTCAATTGTTGATGTCAGTCATGTTCTTTCAACTCAATTGTTGATATCGAATTGTTTGTTTACTTACATCAGCTCAATTGTTGATGTCAGTTATGTCTATCTTCAACTCTTTGGTTGATAACGAATTGTTGTTTACCTTCATCAGCTCAATTGTTGGTGTCAGTCATGTTCTTTCAACTCAATTGTTGATATCGAATTGTTTGTTTACTTACATTAATTTAGTGGTTGATGTTAGTTGTTTCCTTGTCTTAATCAAATCAATTCATTGGTTGGGAACGATTCTTTTGGCACCATTGCCTTTTCCCAGCAAGTCTTCCTATTGGAATTCATTAACCAATCATTTCAATCCCCACATAATTTACTTTTTCGGCTTCATATCCTCAACAAGAATTCATGCATCCATGCATTCATTCATTTCATCGCATCAAGGGCCAAAATTTAGGTCACTTAGTATTTAATTACCTTTCGCCTTTGATATCCCGAAGATCAAAGTCGTTCGAGCTATCTGGCTAAAGATAATTAAATAGGGGCATCTGTCGCACCCTAAATTTTGACCTAAGCTTTTTCATCATTTATTCACATTAGCATTGATCAATTCATTTGCATCCATATTAAATTTTGACATCACATATCACACTTCAAGTTAGTATGAAACTCAAAGTTGATTTCTCATCATTTCAATTAGTAATCACTTAAATTTGTGCATATTTTTAATTGAGTTTTGCATCGTGAATTCATTTTTCTATCATTTGCGTTTTCCTTTTTAATAAATTAACTTGCATTCTCCTTTTAGAAATTTTATTTAGATTGATTTAATGATTAAATTATTATCAATTTAAATTAAATTTTTAATGAAAATTATAGGATTTATATATATCATATTATATGTTTTTTACAAGAGGCCCATTGTTGTTCTACACTGCATCGTTGACTTGCTTCATCACCACTATCCTGTTAAACCTGCACAAAGCAACAAGCATAACAGTCCAAAACTGCTACACCAAGTTGCTGCCTCAAAGACGCCAAAACCTGTCCAAAACCTTGCTGCAAAACCTGCAATCAACCCTGCTCCAATCTGTCCAAACCTTTCACCAAAATGGACAATCACAAAACCTGCATCAAGAAAGCATAGAAACAGATTACCAGATATGTTCAAAATCCATCCCAATTTCCCCCCAAATTCATCACAACTCAGCTATAAAATGAGACTCTCACGACAGTAAGTAGGAGGAGGAAAAGGGGGAAAAAGACTCGGCTCAAATACTCAATCATTGCTCACAATCCTCCAAGCCAAAACTCACAATAACCTTCGCTATTCAGCAACTTCAACCCCTGTTCAAAACTCTCATACTCGACTTAACCTCACTCTCCTCAAATCTCAAACCGAAACACACCTCACCAAATCATCCCATTCATCAAACTTCTGCACAGCCAAACTGAACCTCCTTTCACTACCTGCAAAAGAACACATTCAAACTGTTACCCTCACAAATCCAGTCTCTCACACAGCAACACAAACACAAAAATCAACAAACAACACACACAGCAGATCCAGAAACAAAAACAAGAAGAAGCTCTGAAAAAGAAGAGGAATCGAAGACAAATTGAAGGAGAGAAGGAAGTACCGGTATTCGTTTTCGTTTTTTTTATTGTTCTTTTCTTCTTTCAATTTCTCCATGTGACTTGTAACAACTATGAATCATAATGAAATCTTGGGGGGGGCTGATTTGGGGCTTAGGTTATTGTTGCTTGATGTTAATTGTTTGTGGTGTTTACCGAACTGTTGAGACCGAGAGAATCGCGAGAGAGAGTAGAGAGCGTGAGAAACGAGTAAGCAAGAGATGAGATTTCGTTGTTGTTGTTCGCAGAGATGAACCGCAAGAGAGAGGTGAGATATCGCTGTTTCTTTGTTGTTGTTCATATGTAAACGAACGAGAACGAATCGAGAGAATCGCGAGAGAGAGCCGTTGATTTTCTGGGTTTGTTTTTGTAAAACGTAGAAGCAAATCGGACAGAGAGAGTAAGCTGAGAGTAAGGGAGAATTTAGAATCGTGAGATGTTGAGTTTGAGTGGAAGAGCATGTTCGTTTTGCTGAGAATGAGCGCCGTTTTTCACTTTTAGGTTTTCTTAATAATCCATTTGTCTAGTTTAGAAAGGGATGGATCTTGGGTCGACCCAACCCAGATCCGTAGTCTTTTTTTTTGTTTTTTTTATTATCAACTTCATTATATTGGGCCAACCAATCTAAAGCCCATCGTTATTTCATTTTGCACACCCATATTTTTATTGCAGTCCATGTTATTTGTTTGTTTTGTTATTTTACTTTAGTTCACATAATATTCAAAAACACAAGAAAAATATGTTTTATTTTAAACCTCATTTTCATATAAAAAAAAAGGCTCAAAAAATATTCAATTTATTAGATTTGTTTTTTATTTATATATTAAAAAAATACCAAAAATATGTTCTTAATTTAGATATTATTTTCCTTATTTTAAAATCCCAAAAAAAATAGAATAATTTCATCCAAAATCAATTAACTTTGGTCCAATGCCAAGTCGTTTCAATAAATTTCTCGATCCAACGTCGAGTTTCTTCTTTTAAAACTTTCTTTAAATCATATCGAAAGATCGAGTGACAAGAAGTGTACACCTCTTGAATACCTCGATTCTTTTGGATTAACACTTTTTTTTTTAAACCTCTCTTTAATTAATCAAAGTGATCCTGTGACAAGAAGTGCACACCTCTTGAATACCTTGATCCTTTGAATCAAAATACATCAATCAAACCAAGAGATTGAGTGACAAGGGGTGCACACCTCTTGAATACCTTGATTTTTTGGATCTAAAACACTTAATCAAACCGAAAGATCAAGTGACAAGAAGTGCACACCTCTTGAATACCCTGATCTTTCGAACCAAAATTAATTAACAAGGACAACAAGTGACAATGGGGCTCGCTCCTGTTGAATACCTTAGGTAAAGCACGCGCTGGGTGAACACCTTGCTCAAATACTTTACTAAACATCCGCAAACATCCATCCTAAAATCAATCAACAAATTCGTAGTTCCTCCGAACTACAATCGCTCTGATTCTTCCATTGAAGATATGTAGGCACGAGACACAAACGTCTTGGCGAGCATAATAATAAAAAATCTTTTCTTTTTTTTTCAATAATAAAAACCTAAAAAACATGTTCTTTCTCTTAATGAAATAAACGTAGACTTAAGCTAACACTCGATTACAAAACAACTAAATGGGTCCCATCGAGTACGATGGAGGTAAGGGGTGTTAATACCTTCCCCTTGCTTAACCGACTCCCGAACCCAAATTTGGTTACAAAGACCATCTTTGTCTATTTCATTTCATTTATGGGTTTTATCAATATTTTCCCATTCCCATTGGAATAAATAAAATTTGGTGGCGACTCTGTTCGATACAATTTCGTGGCGATGATTTTTTGACCCGCGACAGAGGTTAATGAGAAGAATCCCCCCTTACCTTAGCCAAATTCTTGAATTGGTTCCTCTTCCTCTTTGGCTCTCCTTCACGCTCTTCAGTTCCTCTTCTCACAGCTTCTGGTTTCCACATTCTAATTTTTCCTTCTCTTCTTGTTTTCCTTTATTTTATGAAAAACATAAAATTAGGAATGGGCTCTTACACAATTACACCCCCACTTTACTAATTCCACCGCATGGCCCAATGACTTAAGATTTCATTATTTTTCCCCATAATTCAACAAAATGTTAATTTCTCATAATTAATTTAATACTTGATTAAATTAATTAAATAAGAATTTTCGGGATGTTACAACTAACACATTGTGTTAACATCTTTGAAACAATGTATTTAGCCAATGGAACTTCCGATAGAAGGTCCCTCAACCATTTAACTTCTTTGACCAGTGGAAGCAAGATCAACACACCATGGCTCCCTGGTCAAAAGAGTGATGCATGTTTGTTTCTTGCTCTTCCAAGAAATCTCACCTCCAACTAGTGTAAATATCAACTTAGTTATAAATTTATGATCTCCAACACTCGATATCCAACTCATATTGGTATATTCTTCTACTATGGCAGGAAACCTACCATAATGGATGTCAATATTTGGTTTTAAAAGATTATCAAAATCCTTGTGATGTCCTTCGAATGCTCACTGTTTGGATTTCTAGTAAATCTACTCATTTACTATTTGCAACTGCTATATTGCATATAGTACATTGCATTTAGAAAACCAATTTCACTTGTGTATTCTAATATAGCCATAACTCTTCCGTCATCATTTTGACACTAAGATCAAATTGAATATTCACTTTTTGAAACGTGACAATTTGAACTTGCCAAGAACTTTTTCAACAAAGTGTATTTAACTAAGTTCATAACCCCCACTATTTTCGCATTACTTTGATTCCCAAAAGAGTGTCAATTAGTCCAAGATCTTTCATCTTGAATGTGGAAGTTTTCTCAATATAGTGTGTTTGACTATGTTTTAAACCCCAGTTCTTTCTCTTTACTATGATCGAAAAGAGTGTCCACTATTTCAAGATTTTCATCTTGGTTGTGGAAGTTAGAAACCTCTTCGTTTCTAAGATTCCATTCATCTCTTTGATAATTATCAACATGTAATCAATATAGAGAGACGAAGGGATATCACAATATTCTTACACAACTTTGTGTACAAACACTTATCACAAGAACTAGATGAAGAATGTTTTTAGATAATTATGCATGATGATGCAAGAAGGTTTTTAGATGAAGTGAGAGATATAGTTATGTTCACGTCTCTCAAATCTTCTTTTGAACTTCTATGTTCAACCTTCTTGATCAACTACATCATTGATGTGCATGGCACTTTTGATCCCTTTCTTCTTTGACAACTTTTGTCTTCATCAAAACTAAATATAAAATATATTCTTCACAACCTCCCCCTTTTTGATGATGACAAACTGTTTGAATTCATGTTTTGATAAGATTCAAAAGTCTCCCCCTATATTGTGTGTCTCCCCTTTTATTTTATTTTTAATCTTGCACTGACAAAGTCAAACCTTTTGAAGTTATTGTTTCAGTACTTGTTTTAATCCATATAAGGATTTGACAAGCTTCCACGCCTTTTTCTCATTACCAGGAAGCACATAATCTTATAATTGCTCCATGTCAATCTCCTCATCAAGATCTCTATTTAGCAATATCATTTTGACATCCATTTGATGAACTATAAGGTTATGAAAAGAAATTAATGCAAACGAAAGTACAATTTTCGTTGCGCTTGCTACTAGTGCATATGTGTTGAAACAATCAACACATTTATTTGGTCTAAAATCCTTTGTTACTAATTTATCCTTGTAGATGTTTAGTGTACCATCACTATGATACTTCCTTCTAAACACTTAATTGCATCCAACCAAGTATGATTTGACATTGTTGAATTCATTTCATCTTGGATAACATTTTTTCTAAAAAATAATGGAGTCCTTTGAAGCTCCTACTTCCTTTTTTAGGATCCTCTTCCACTTGAAGAATAATAGGCACCTTACGAACAAAATTATCTATATTTTCTTCTACCAGATAAAAGAAATAAATTGATTATCGATTTTGTTTGGTCCTTAATCCTTTAGTCTTTTGGACTTTACTGCTTATCCAAAGTTCGGGTTGTCTTTTCAACAATCTGTGACGAACTTTCGGTTTGTGTTCTAATAATTTGTAGAGAACCTTTCTCACGAGGTTCTTTATATGAGAATATTGAATTTCTTATCCTCCGTAATAAGGTTATCAAAATTCCACATCTCAGAATTTAATAAATCATGTATTATTTAAAGCAATATATCTACCACCGTAACACAATTTTCAACATATATTATCATATAGGTGACACAAATTATATATGTTTATATATTAAAGTTTTTCAATTATATACATAATATGAAGAAAAAAATAGATCAATGGCCACATTTACTGCCAGTACATATGACTTTTTAAAGTTGTAGTGTGAAGATGACTTTGGTTTCAAATTAAATGAACTGGTACTATAGAATCAATACGAGAGACAATTAGAATAGTGCGACTTATTTACGTAACAATACACTTTTTCAATTACGGCCCTGTATTACACGTATACAGTAACTTTATGATTTATCAGAGAAAAACGTACTTCTATTGACGTGTATATAATAATTTCAATATGCGACATATATTTTCATGATCATTATCAAAACAAGAAGATTATGAATAGTACATAAAATCATGAACACGGAAACATAAATTATGTATGTATTACTTTTACTATTTACTTTGTGTAATTATCATTACACACCCACAACACATGCATATGTAATTAATCAGTGGATTAATTCTGAAAATAAGAATTTAATTTTATGAGAATGGCCATTATTGGAACCGATATATTTTGTTCCATACTAGTATTAATCAGGAAGAAAATTTATCAATTCAATTAGCACTTTTTCAAACAACATAACAGATAAATTATCAATGATGAAATCTAAATATGTATACCTTTACGACACCTTAACAAAACATTGTGATAACAAAATATGTTTATATTAATCATTATCGATAACCTTATTTTGATAATCAATATGTAAAAACTAATTATTAAAGATCTTGATGTTATTATTTTCACAATGCTTTAATTTCTATAAGAAATAATAAAACACACCCGGATCCATAATAGTGATTAATCTTGTGTTCAGAGTGTGTCCACAACAAAATACTTATAAGATTGTTAGAAAATTAATTTAAACCGAATGGAATCAGGGCTAGAATCGTGAACGGAATCACTTTCCTTATAAGTATTTCAAGCACTCTCAATATGTCTTAGAGTTGGAACGCAGGAATACCCAGGATAATTCAGCCTTTTATCGAGTTTGCGTAAGACCGACGAAAACTCGGATGTAGCGAAGAGTGTCTGGAATTTTAGTGAAGATGATAGGCTTATCAAATGTACATTTTTGTTATTGATTTCTGAATCAAGAATGGGGTTTTTATAGACCACTTTAGTATTGTTTCATAAGGTAGCGACCGTTCGCGAAACAGTTCCTTTTCCAAAAGTTACAATGCTTGGTCTATTGCAACATTTACCAAGAGTTGCATGTTATCATTCTGCAACACTTCACGAAGTGTTACATATTTCTAATTCAAACTACAAACAGCCTATTGCAACACTTCATGAAGTGTTGCCTATTTTCATATTCAAAATACAAACTTCACATAGATATTTTCTTGTCATTTTGGAACACACTTATGGTGATTAAATATTATTAAATATTAATAATTTCCAACATTAAGAAATAAAGGCTTTCTAAAGAGTTTTGTGCAAAAGAAAAATGAGGAGAAATATTTAAGATTTATAAAAAGAAAATATAGGAGACAAGGTAGAAAGGAAAGAGCATGTCCGAGTTTATTCTAGTTTGGCCCAATTCATGTGGCCTAGGTCCAGCTCTCAAGGAAAATACCTTGAGACTTTCACTATTTATCAAGATTTTAACACTTGTTAAGCTTCAAATTTTTACACCAAACTCTTAACAAAACTTAAACTTACAACTTTTAAAACTTAGAATTTTAAAAGAAGAAGCCTTTTTAATGAGATAAGAGTGTGAAAATTGTAAAATAGAGTATGACATGGAGAAAAGACTTTTTGTAAAGTTTTAAGTTCGTTAGTGTATTTTATAAATGATCACCAGAGTCTTTTTATATAGTTAACTTGTCATAAATTTCCATAAAAAAAGAAAACAAAGAAAGAGGTATTTGTGTATTTATCCATAATCGTTTATGGCATATCTATAATCAATTATTCAAAATAATTTCATAAAACATATGCTTTTGTAATGCACCTTAATATTTTTCTTAACGAGATACGTTTCCTCAATTATTATGACACATCAAATTTCAATAATGGGGCGATAAATGTCTCATAATCGATTATCCACAAACCAAAACCAAATATCCAAGTTAAAAATTCACTTTCAATATTTTCTTAAGAGGTTTTGATGGAGACATGTCTAACAAACTATTTTTTGAATGTATTGATTTTAATATAAGAGAGATGCACCACTATTTACAACATCATTCGTATAAGACAAAAACACTTTTACATTTCAAATTATATAGCATTTTTTATTCAGGTCCATTCCTTGATGATGTTTAAAACATCTAATATTGTTTAGTTAATCATCAAAACCTATTCAAACAAAAATAAGAATTTCGAGTTAAAATCCTTTTATGATGAGTGAACTAAAATGAAACGAAGCTTATTGAGATGAGCTATAACCAAAACTCAACTCATTTTTAACTATACATTTTTTACTATAGAGTGAGAAAAACTTCCCTATGCTAGAGTGAAATTGTGAGGATGACACATTTACTACTTTGAGTATCTCAAAACTCGAATAAAGTAAAATGAATTCTCACACGCATGTATTCCAGAATAATGGATACATATAATATTAATTGATAAAGTTCTCTTAAGGACAACTCACAGCCATACATACCTTATCTTCATTAGAATAAGAAGAAACAATAACATGCAAAAGAAAAACATTAAGAGTGTGTTTGGATGGAGCATTTTAATGAGGGAAAGTAATGTTTTGAGGGAAATTAAAATGATTTGACCAAAATCCATTGTTTGGATACAAAAATAAAGAATTGTTAAAATGATGAAAATTTATGGAGTATTTCATCTAAGTTAAATTTAATCATTTTGAAATGACACCAAAAACCAAAGAATTTGAAATTCCTCTCATGTTCCATAGAATGTATTTGTTATTATTATTTTTTTCAAAATTTACAAATTGGTCCTCATATTTTTCAAAATTATAAAATTGACCCCAAAAATTTTTAAAAAATTGCAAATTGGTCCTTAATAATTTTTAAATTTTACAATTTGGTCCTTCAAATTTCTAAAAATTGCAATTTGGTCCCTACTTTTCAATTTTTTAATTTGATCCAAAAAAATTATATTTTATAAAAAATGACACAAAAAATCTAACAATGAATTACCTTAATACTCCATCCAAACAAAATAATTTAAAATGAATGGATTTCAATTGAATCATTTGAATTACTTTGAATTTTAAATTTCTTTAAAATTTTCAATTACCTCATCCAAACACACTCTAAGGGAAACTGAGAGTAAAATCTATTGCTTTCAAAAATAAAAATTACAAGCCTAACCAAAGAAGATTTGATTCAAGAGAAATAAAAACGCAATTGAGTAATAATGGGGATGTTAATCAAGTGTCTTAAAACACAAGAGGTGTGAGTGGGGGAAGGGTGAATTGTGTGATATGCTTTTTGAATTTTTTATTATAAATAAAATGAATTTAACTTGGCCAAAGAAGAGAGATGAAGTACAAATTTAAGTGCAGAAGATAAATGACAAGAAAATAAAAGAGAAGAGTTAGGAAAATGCACTCTAGGATTTATACTTGACATTTCTGGTACAGGCACAACACATGCTAACACAGTTGTCTCACATGATGTCAAGACAAATATTACGACCTTTAGAAACATACCAGATTCGTGAGACTGAAATTGATACTTAATAAAAATTGCAGAATGATAAATAATACATAGAAATGTTAACCCAGCTCAGTGCAACAATACCTAATCTGAGGGCTACCAAACCAAGAAGGAAATACACTACCAGTAGTATTAGTTCAAAGCTAAACAGTCATAGTTTAAAACTTCTCGCCTAATCACTAACTAGTACAGCTTCTTCCTAGAAGTCAACATCTAGACTTGGGAAGTCACCATCCCACGACTTAAATCACCTCAGTGATATCTAACAGCCCCAATTCTAGTGAATGTATCAAGAACAGCCCAATTTAGAAGATTACACTTCAAATACAAAATACTTAGTCTTGCTTAAAAGCTTCAACCCAGAATAATACTTAACTCAATGCTTAAAAGCTTTAAGAGTGAGAACAAACAACTTGACAAATAGTCAAGCAACATACACTCTACCACTCAGTATCAAAAGATACGTAGTTGACTTGGAAAACGAGAGACTCTCAAAACCTAAGGTTTCTAACCTTCCTCTAATTTTACAATTGTGAAAAACTTAGTTACATTGCATCAAGGGATCAATACTTAACTCGATGCTTAAAAGCTTTAAGAGTGAGAGCACACAACTTTACAAATAGTCAAGCAACATACAGTCTACCACTCAGTATCAAAAGATATATGGGTGACTTGGAAAACAAGAGACTCTCAAAATCTAAGCTTTCTAACCTTCCCCTAATTTTACAATTGTGAAAAACTTAGTTACATTACGTCAAAGGATCACTTTAAATAGTCTTCAACATCCCATGGGCATCAAAACACTTTACTTGAACCACAAGCTGAAAGTTGCAACAAATCTGGAGAGAAATATTTTTGAATCTTGAAAACAAATATTGTCTCAATCATCTAGTTTTAGAAAATTTAACTATGGCGGAGATTTAATTCCTTTGTTCTAGATCAAATTTTCTTAACCTGCATAAATCACTAAGATACATCGTAAGGAAATACCACATAATCAATTTAAAAATAAATCAGATCTGCCATGATTCCAAACAGCCTATGTTGATCTTCTAGTTCAGAATGTCACGACATCAGTCAAGACATCTAGTTTTTCCTGTAAGCTCATACTCAGTTGTATCAAGAGATCAAAATGTTATGACTTCTTGCTTATCATCTTTCAAGCAATATTTTTAGTAAAATTCTGCCAATCCCAAAAACAAGGAGCTAACAGTCCCCCCTTTGCAAAATGTTGGCTAACTTATAACATCCAACCCGACATTGTGCAGACACAAACACAATAGAAGTGGAAGTAGCAAAAGCAAAAAGAAAAACAACAACAGACTCAAGACACACTCCCTCTAAAATTTTGAATTCCTCAATTTAGAGACAAGAGAGATAAGACTCAATGACATTTTCTCCCCCTTTTTATACAAAAATTGAGTAGAAAGAAACTCACACAATAACTAGGTGCTTAACCCAACTGATTCAAAAATAAACAAAAGACTCACCCAACCTGGACTAACAAAAACAAAAAAAATGACGAAGAAAGAAAGATGGAAACAACAAAACAGACTTGACCCAAAGAGACAAAAACTAACGAGGAAAATAAAAGACTTAAAAAATAGACCCCCCCTTTTTTTGATATTTACTTTTTCTTTTTCCTTTTTATTTTGTTTTGCACATAGATAACATATAACAGCTATCTAAGCCTCCCTCCCGAGTCAATGAAATTAACCCAGTCTTCATCAGCATTTGAGTCTAAATCATGTAGATGAATATGATTCTTCTTCAGGGATTTCATCTCTGTCATAGATGTTTTCCTTGTCCTGGATGCTTTAGTAGATGTTCCAACATTTGTTGCATTATTGAAATCTGTCTTCTTTGAATTACTGCCCTTATCCTTATTGGACTTTAGCAGATGAATCTCCTTAGCACCAAATCTTTGGAAGATTTTCTCATTATTGAAACGCAATTTTTGAGGATGGTGAGGTTATAAAGCCTTTAAATACAAGGAGAGTTACCTAGAGTATAACGAAAATCTTGTATGTAACGATGTTCCTGTTGCACCCCAAAATTTGCCCTATATTTTTTTCTATCTGGCTTTTGATTTAAAATACCATTTGCATATCTATTACTCAAACCATCCAGAAAATCATACATTTGCATCATGTGCATTCATAATCAAAGGATCTTGGCAGAGACTTATCTATTATCATATCAAGAATAAAAGGATGTTTGGCATTTGTTCAATTAAAGATCACTTGATCAGATGATTTTCAAACACTCGGGTTTATTTCTCTAGATATTTGGTGATTCTTAGAGATTGAGCTAAAGCCTTTGAAGAATATATAAAGAAGAGGAAAATGCAAAATTCATTTCTTAAAAGTACACGTTACTTTGGAAAAATCAACATAAAAGCCAAGTCAACCGTTTCCATTAAAAATATCATCACATTTCCAAGACATATTCATCACAATTCAAAATTCAAATGACATTCACTATTCTACATTCAAGTTCCACCATTCAACATACACTATGATTTAAAACTACAAAGTTCTAGAGCTTGTCTCAAGGTTCCCTCATGTTTGGAAATGGATAGTTGGAAGAAATATTTAAGGATCCAAATTATACAAAGGTGGAAGGAGTGCTTTATTTGAATTCAAAATATCTCAAGACTATACAAGTTCCATACAAAAAGAAGGTCCAGAATATGCGCATTCAGTCGAGTACCATACATCATAAAAAGTGTACAAGGTTTAGATTACAAAGAAAATTTCAAATGAATCTGTTTAAATTAATGCCAAAATCATGCTTCAAATTCTGCCTAGACCATGCTCTTGTCTACTCCAAAGGAACTCATGCCCACGCGCTTTGTCTTAATGGCTGTAGGAACCTTCACACGGCAGGCCCGGTTCTTCACTATATATCTATGCATATACGTCCTTCTGCAGTACAAAGTTAAAAAGAAAAAGATTGTCACATACAAGTATCATTCCATCATTCATAGCAATTTTATACCATTACACATACATACATACACCTCACCAACACATTTAAAACCAGCTGCATTTCTAACAGTTCAGCACCTCTAAAACCATTTGATAACAAAAAACCTCAGTTTTAATTGATTACCAACAACCCATTCATAAACTGACTTTGCTAACCCACTCTTGATCCTCATAACAGTCCCAAACTCACTAGTATTCACTAACAGTTTCACTTTACTTTCTACCAATCCTAACCATAGCATTTTACTAACTGAACTACAGTAAACTAAACTCAACCATTCTAACCTCTAACTAGTTTCCCTTCAACCAACTTACAACCATCATAACAACCCTAACAGAATAACTAACTACCTAAATTCTGTTACAAACTAACCTATCCTAACCACTCCTAACTGTCAAAACCCCTTTACAACTAACTTGTAACGGAAAAACCAATCCCTTAACTACCTCCAACTGATTCATAACAAACCTAACAGCATAACCAACTATCCTAACTGAATTTTCAACAGAATGATAAAGAGGAAGAGTTGAGCTAACCTTGAAGTTTCTTCATCTGGAACCTCTATAAAACCAGAACCACATTCTTCAATTCTTCCCTTCCATTCTTCACTCCACCACCCTTCACATTCATTCACCTTCTCTACCACTCTGTTTCTTCAACAATTCATCAACTTCAGAACCATTCTTCACCCTCCATCATCTTCAATCCTCACCACTTTCCATCTCTTCCAATCCTTCATATCTCGTTCTCAATCTCTCTCTGAATTCACTTCACCATCTCCCTCCGCAACCACTTCATAGAGCCAGTCCCTTCAATCTTTGCCATCTCTTCATCACTATGCTTCCATACACCATCGCTTCATCTTCATCAATCTTCGACTCCCTCTACAACCTGTGACCAAGAAGAACGCAGCATTATCATCACCTTCATCACCTCTGAATTTCCATCATCTTCACAACACTAGCAAAAGAACCAGAAGAAAAAAGCATGAAATCCAACAAGAACAGAAAGAAGAAGAATCGAGAACAAGAGTGAGCTCGGAGCGCGCATTACCTGAACTACTCGTCGTCGGCGTTTTCGTATCGGTTCCAGATTGAAGTTTAACTCTTCGCATCAAGCTGGACGAAGCTTCACTTCTGATATTCCACTCGTTTCATGCGCGCCTTCAAATCCAGGTAAGTCTTCAAATGTTCCTTTCTTCTTCATCTTCTTCTACGTTCTTGACGTTACAATATAAATGTTGCTTCACTGAGTAGAATCCTTAAGGTGCTGAGATTCAATTGAGCATGAGAGACATTCGATTTAGCTTTTAGGGTTTTGATCTATTCCGGTGTTGAGGGTTAAAGGATAGACGAGGAATTGAAGAAAAATAAGGTTAGAAATGGATTCGAGAGGGAGAAAGTGAGATGATGTTGTTCACGGCGGAGGAGAGATCGGAGAAGCTCGCCGGAAATCGCGAGAGTGAGAGACGAGAAGAAGAGAGGTTAGGGGAGAGTCTGAACGTGAGAGATGAATCGTCATTAAACTAAAACCTAATTCCCTTTTTTTTCTTTTATCAATTTTAATTAAGATTAATTTGTTTCTTTAATTAAGATTAATTGAATTTTAATGTAGGATTAAATTGAAATAATAAAAATCTGACAATAATAATTGGACCAATACAATAAGTCATGGGCCCTTGCTACCGATTCACCTCTGAGGCCCAATGCTACGCGTTTTGGCTAAGAGCTTACTGCAATACAAAAACTCTTGGGCCGAAATCTATCCACCCCCTTTGGCCCATGTTGACATTTTCCTCTTGCCAGAAATCTGAGAACAAACCCTTGGGCCAAGCTGCTATTCGCACATCCCCCTGGCCCAAATTCTTTTTGACAAAATCTGTAACAAAATGCTGTTGGGTTTTCTTCTGTTGGGCCTTGCGCCCTAATTACTCTTCATACCCTGTAGTTCAGAATTTTACCCCCTGTTTCTTTTAATTTTAATTGATTAAATTCATGTTCTATTAGATTTTTTGCCATTTTTAGGTGATAAAATGCTAATGTTCTTCGTCTTATTTTTAGACCTTAATATAATTTTTGACATATAAAAATGTGTATAAGAAAATATTAGTTTTAGGCTAATTGTTTTAATCTTTTTGCTTGATTTGTGATTCAATTTCTCCCATAAAAATCATAGGAAAATAAATAGTCTTTTAATCCATTTCATGCTATATTTTGACTTGTTTAGTTTCGATTTTTTGTACTATATTTTGCATCTTTTGCTTCCATGCTTTGTACTATATTACAAGTCATCTTTAAATCATTTTGTGCTATTTTGTATCATTTGTTTACATTGATTCTTTTGACTTATAATTTTGTGACTTCACTTGTATGTTTCCTTTAAGATTTAGGACCTATAATCTTCATAATATTAGGCTTAGTCTTTTCCCTTAAAATCATAACACTTAGGCTAGTTACTTCATTTTAGGCTAGTTCTCTTCTCCTTTTTCTTTTCAACTTTAAAACATCAATAAAGGACGACCCGAATCATGCTAATGCCTTTTTTTTAGTGTGAAAGAAATGATTGGGGCGTAGGCCCCGATGTATGTTCTTTCCCACTTAGCGGAAGAGAAATGATTGAGGCGTAGGCCTCGGTGTATTTCTTAACCGTTATTTAGAGAAACGATTGTGGCGTAGGCCTCGATGTGCATTCTCTAATTATTCAAAAATTGTATTTCATTTAGAGAAACGATTGTGGCGTAGGCCTCGATGTGCATTCTCTAATTATTCAAAAACTGTATTTCATTTAGAGAAACGATTGTGGCGTAGGCCTCGATGTGCATTCTCTAAATATTCAAAAAACTCTTTTTTATGGCATGATTCAAGTCACAAATTAATTTCCCTTAAAAAACACCCAACCAAAAACATTTCAAAATATCTAATAAAGGCTCAGACCTAAACAAAGTAAGGAAGTGATGCGAAGCCTTGTAGTGGGTTTTCGTCCATCATGGAATTACACCTAAAAGACACAAACCAATTTTCTCTCTTCTCTCTCTTGCCTCCGAGGCATTCTTTCTCTTGCCTTCAGGGCATTCTTTCTCCTAATCGGACACGTTATTTCCGCTCCATTCCCAGCTTAAGACTCCAGAGGTCGAGCAGCGGAGTGTGAATGTAACTGTTCAACTAAAAAACACAAAAACAAACAAAAACTAAAGAGCCGAACTACGGCGCTCTGATTCCTGAAAAGGATACGTAGGCAGCGGGGTAGGGCCCGTGCGAGTACAATTCTTTATTTTCCCTACATTTTGCATTCATTCGCATATAGACATAGACATAGTACACACCCTTTAGATAGAAACAAACATAGGTGGATACCATCGAGTACGATGGGCGTGAGGGGTGCTAGCACCTTCCCCTCGCGTAACCAACTCCCGTACCCTATCTCTGGTCGAAAGACCTTTTCTTATCCTTTCTTTATTCTAGGTTTTCCGATATTCCTTTCCTTCTTTGGGATAAATATATTGGTGGCGACTCTGTTCATTTTCGCGAGCGTGCGACAGTTCCAGTCAAAGAAAACGTTTTTGGAAGAAGATAAAATCATTTTTTAGTAACAGTTTACCATTAATTGTAGGAGAGATACATCTATCTGATAATTTTGAACTAAATTCCAATGGAATGGGGATTATGATCTGAAGCATAGTGAAGGAGGTGGTGATTTTCATACTGATAATTTTGCAACCATCTATACGATGTTATGAAATTCAGAGGTGAAAATTCAGAGGTGACTGCATGTGATGATCCATCCCAACTAATATATTTTTACTAATAATTCTCAACCAATCCCATTACAACAAATAATTCCCATGCAAAAGGAAACAATAGCTCATAATGAATGTATCACGTTCTCCCAAGGCAGCAACTTTATTGAAAAAAATAACAATGTAAAAGAAGGCGAGTTGAATCCCAAGCTTCACGTTTTTAAGGCAAAAACTGACAGTTCAAAAGGCACAAGCAGTAACCATGGCAGCCATAATAATAAACTTAATTTGCACTGTGGAAAAATTCCTAAAGGTATGAATATCCAAACAGTAGTCCATGATGAATAAATGGTGAAGGGGAAGTTGAACCCCTGGAAAGGAAAAGACGTAGGGAGCAAGTCACGCATAGCAGCAGTGTGATTTCAGACGAAAAGCAATCTTTTTATCGGCAGGTCCTGGCAGCCAGGACTGCCAGGACAAATGAGGATCCTTAGCTAGAATTGTCGGGGATTGAGCAACCCGAGAGCACTTCCGAACTTGAAACAACTTGCTCAGCAGCACCAGCCTGATGTCTTGTTCTTGTCTGAAACTTTATCGAATGCGCAAAAGCTTGAATCTATTCGAGTTCTTTTGAAGTTTGATTCTTGCCTATTGATAACGCGAAAATGTATCACATATTTGGCTTGATTTACACATATTATGTCTTCATTTTATTTTAATTATGTTATTTTTTATTCGTATTATGCCGGTATTTTCTATGTTTTCAGGAATTTAATGTTTACAAGGCTCGCTCGAAGAAAAGGAGTAAAAAAAGGGAAGAAATGAAGAAATATATATATATATATATATATATATATATATATATATATATATATATATATATATATATAAAGGTTATGTGGACCCCATGCCACAATCACATTAAACGTCACAAAATGTGACGTTAGTCACACAACATGTGACGAGGGTCACATTATGTAATGTGACGAGGGTCACACAAAAGGGGTCGTTCGTCAGGCACCCCATGTTGCCGTTCGGCACCCCTCTTTAATATAAGAGTGTGACGTTAGTCACACTACTTGGCCCAGAACGAAGAAAAACGAGAATTGTGTAACGTCTGCGTGCTATTCTATAGCCTCCCTTTTTTCTCTCAAGACCAAGTATCAGACTAAGTTTACTAATTTTCATGCGTGATTTTCTCAACCTAACAAGTCAAGCACCAATATAAATACTGGGCATTTTACCAGCAAAAACTCTCTCGCCGGTTCTACCATTTTTTTCCAGTTCTAATTTCTTAGTTTTTAGGCAATTTTTCTACCATGTAAAGGTGGAAGTTTCTCACATCGAGGAACTACCACACCATTAGTATTAGGTGTTGTTTCATTCGTTTCAAATTCAGTTCCAGTTATTGTACGCCAAGATTATTTTGCATTATTTCAAAAGTAATTCCAGCTTTACTTTTAGCATTATTAACAGGTTTCATTTTATTGCTTTATTATTATTTTCATTTATCATTGTTAATTTAATTTCCATGTTGCTCTTAATTTCAATCCGCATGTTTAATCTGTTTACACTTAATTCCATGTCCGGCTAAATTGTTTTGAGTCCGGTGTGTGAGGACCGTCGTCTCCGACGGGACTCGGTAATTATTGTGTTGGCTTAGTTATTATTATAAAATTATATTTTGGTTTATGTTTTTAATATTAATTTAGGTAACCTTGTCACGAGAGTGAAAGGTTACCTACCACGATTTCGTCACGAGAATGAGAGATCTATTAAGGTTCGAACCGGCACTGCGAGAGCGTGGGGGTCGAACCGGATAGTAAAAGCTAGGCATTAATCCTAAACATAGCGAGAGCGCTTTAGGATTAATTAGAACTTGTTTAGTTTTCAAAATGCGTTATTTGATTTAAGTGGGCGAGCGAGAGCAAAATCCTACGGTTAAGGAGCGTGACTTTATTCAAAACCACGAGAGTGTGAGGTTTAGTCTTTAAGCTAATATTTTCTACTAAATATGATTTTAACATTTTTATAAGCCAACGAATTACAGAGTTCCCGAAGTACGCGGCATCACATTCCGGTCTCTCTTTTCTTATATTCATCTTAATCTTAGTTTTATTTCAGTTTTAGTAGTTAGTTTCTCCATTATCAAACATTCATTAGCCTTAGCTTTACAAAGTAACTATAGATTACACTAGGTTGACATTGTTCTCTTTGGTTTGACAATCTTTTATATTACTTCGATTAACTCGTGCACTTGCGGACGCATCAAGTTTTTGGCGCCGTTGCCGGGGACCAACAGTCAATATTGTTATTCCGTTGTTACACCATATAGACTAAGGCATTAAAGAAAAAAATAATAATTAAAAAAAGAATTTATCTTATAATCCTAGTTAGATGTATCACTCAAATTTTTTCTACAACTCCCATTCCCAATATCTCGAGGAACCGCACCTGAATTTCCCTTATGATTCCCATTCCCAATATCTCGAGGAACCCCACCCGAATTTCCCATATAATTTCCATTCCCAGTATCTCGAGGAATCACAAGAACCCCATAAATCCGACCTCGAAATATTATTGGAGAATTTCAACGCGTCACTACCTGATTCTCACCCAAGCTACCTCTTCAACCACCAATCCCAACTTTTCGAGGAGTCTGAAGAATCCCACAATTCCAATTTCAAAACATTCATTGAGGATTTCAATTCAACACTAACTTATCCTTTACCGAATTTCCTCTACGATCACCACAACCAATATTTTGAGGAGTCACCTGAATCCCATAAATACGACCTTGAAATATTAATGGAGAATTTTATTAAAATGCAAACTCTTTCTAGGCTAGAATCTACGATGACGGAGTGCTTTGTGGAAACACAAAATGCGACGCTAACTCATTTTGAAGGACCGCAAGAATCCCATAATTTCAACTTCGAAACATCAATGGAGGATTCTGATGTGACGCTAAATCACTCTAGGCTAGAATCCATGATAGAGCACTTTGTAGAGACACAAAATGTCCAAAATGAAGATCTTAGAAAACAAAGTCTCCAAATTAACGAATCCCTTAGGAAGCTGACAACTGTGGTTGAGTCTCTAGCAACTCACAACATGGATTTGGAGACTCAAATCTCCTTTCTTGAACAAAAACATCTAGGACCCTTCCTTGAGGAGCATGTGGATGTTGTAACAACCAGTAGTGAATAACAAAGTGCAAATCCTAAGGAGAGCGATGATGAGTTTGAGGAGAGTGTGACGAGTTCGAGGAGAGTTCCAGTGAGAAAAGAATGGAGATTGAGGAAAATCCACCGACACCACCCAAAAGAGAGATTGTCGAAGAAGTAGAGAATGAAGCGCCCATTGTTGTTCCTCCTCCCTATATCCCACCCATTCTTTTCCAGAAAAGTTTTATGGAAACTAATGTAGACTCCCAATCCAAAATGTACGTAGAGGTATTGGAAAATATCGATACCAATGCATGCTTGTTTGAAGTCTCCCATAAAAAGAGAAAGTTAGAAGACCATGAAACTAGGGATATCATTACTGTTAAGAGGGTAAGGTTAACTTTTAAGGTGGCGGATGAAATCACTAAGCCCAAACTTGAAACGCTGATACTTAGGATAGATCCAGAACCACCACAACTAGTTCAAAAGAATGAAACACCCCACAGAAGAAAGAAAAGAAAAGGTGAGGGATATGTGACACTACGCCAAATTTAAGTTGTAGCAGCGCAGCTACTAAAGCGCTTTTAGCAAAAGCACTCTCGTAGGGCTCGCTAAAAACAAAATTAATAAACAAGGGAAAATGATGCAAAAAAAGCGCTCTGGTAGGGGGGGGGTTATGAGAGCGCTTTCAAAAAGCGCTCTGGTAGGCGGGGTATGAGAGCGCTTTTAAAAAGCGCTCTGGTAGGGGGGTTATGAAAGCGCTTTTAAAAGCGCTCTTATAGGGTGGGTGCTACGAAAGCGCTTTTGGGATAAAAGCGCTCTGGTAGGGGGTGTTATTAAAGCGCTTTTGAAAAGCGCTCTGGTAGCCCATTTAAAAAATTATATATTTTACAAACACACGCGTTTTGTTTCAGATCCAAAACACGCGAACCTTCTTCTTCCTTTCGTTGCTCCGCCGTCCTCACTCCCTCTCCAGCCTTCAACCGACTCCGCCGCCGCCTTCCTCACTCCATCGCCACCCTTCAACCGTCTCTTCTCTGTTCAGGTTAGGGTTTTGTGCCGGAAATTTTCCTTTTTTTCATTGTTTGCTTTCAAAAATACAAAATTTTATTTAGGGTTATAGTTAATATTATTGGGGCTTTTTTAATTTATCAGTGATTTAGGTTTTATCAGTGTGATTTAGAGTATTGAAGACAAAGTTTGTTAGGTTTTTATCAGTGATTTAGAGTATTGAAGACATGTATCAAGTAAGTAGAAGATGTTATTGATAATGAGACCTACAAGGGATTATATTTATTAGTGTGATTTAGAGTATTGAAGACAAAGTTTGTTAGGTTTTTATGCAGAAAAAAAAAACTCAAGTAATTTGTTTTTGGAATAAAAGTTTCATTAGATCCGTGAAGTTAGTATTTACATCTATAGATGTATTATCTATAGTTTTATACACTTTTTAATTTAGTATGAATTGATTTAAAGGGCCTCCAGGATTGATCGCTTTTTACATAATCTTTTCTGGACATAAAGCATAGGACTTTTTGTTTTATTAGCCACTATTACGAGTTCCAATGTGGAACGTGTTGAGAACATTCATTTCTAGGGAACTTTTGAACTCTTTTAGCTTTCACATTCTAATTTTTTTTCAATATAATGTATCTGGAAATTAACATTCTACTTTTAACTAGCCATAGATGACAATCATAAAATAAACTGAGCTATTAAACTTTTATAAATGACAAACTAATCATTTTAAATGACAATCTGAGCTATTAAACTTTTATAAAGCGCTTTTGTTAGGTTTTTATCAGTGATTTAGAGTATTGAAGACATGTATCAAGTAAGTAGAAGATGTTATTGATAATGAGACCTACAAGGGATATCTGTTTCATCAACTTTTACATGATTCAAGATTTTCTATATGTAGTTAGTAATAATCACGTTTTTCTATTGTAGGTTGAGCTTCAAACAGTGGATGGACTGGTAAAGGATAGAACACAATGTGCCCCTGCCGATTATGTTCCACAGAATATGAATCAAGTAATTGTACCCCGAAGTCTTCTGTGGCAGGATCCTTCGGGGTACAGTTATTTGATTCATATTCTGTGACACAATACAACTTGGATAGAAATGAGGCGATGCAGGTTAAGTCCAACAAAACATTCAAATTTCTAGTCCAACAACCCCTTCTCATTATTGCAACATTTATTGATTGAGTAAACATACACCCCTAGCTTACACCAACACCGTAATTTTCTACATACAAGGTATACAATTCATTTTTTATTAATTTATTCTATCTTAATTTCTGTGCACAAGTATCTATCTGTGTTAAAATATACGGTGTAATATACAAGTGTAGGAAAATAAGTGTAGATATAGCATAGCTCAAAGATGAAGGAAAACGCTGAAGGGTAAGTAGTAGTAACTAGTTGTCATGTATTATTTGTCATAGAAATTAATATTCAACTTTTATTTGTGTCTAATTTTTCCTGTCAATTGGTTGTGAACTTTACATTAATTGTTGTTGCAGAGAAACTTCTTATATTGCTAAGAGATAGTAGAAAGCTCACAAGGATACTGGGCTCTTTTGATCAATTTGGTAACAACTTCTCAAATTCTGTATTTGTTTGACATGCTGTTGGTTGAGTTTCTAATAGTGTTCCTATCAATAACATGTAGCTAATGTTGTTCTTGAGGGTGTCTGTGACAGGATTATTGTTAGTGATCTATATTGCTTTATCCCTCTGGGCTATATGACGTGGCTGTGTTAAATTTAAGGTAAACTTTATGTACAAAATTTGTTGAACTAATTTACAATAAATGATATTCCATTCCATGTATTCAAGTTAGATATATAAAGTCCTAAATATTAATAAATTAATTTGTATTTATTGATATATTTAATTTGATTATTCTTTTTACACGACATATATATATATATATATATATATATATATATATATATATATATATATATATATATACTCGTTCTACTCTTTACCTTCTTATTTTAGAGCCTTTATATAATAATAATCTTATTTTGATTATATTATTTTTATTTTGCAGATTGTGAAGATTTTCACTCATTTGAAGATGTTCAGACTTTGCAGGACTAGGACCGATTTAGTTGATTTAGTTGTTTAGGGACGATTTTCTTATTGTTATAATGTCATGTGAATTGGTTTAGTTGTTTTCATGTTAGAAATATGTGAATCGGTGTATATATATTTTGGATTAATTACAATGGTATAATTATAATGCATGTTTAGTATATAATCGAAATCGCTTCTTTGTTGAAATAATGAGATTACTGAAATAATGGGATTACGATTGTAAATTATAGGTTTATGGGATAACAATGGTAAATTACAGGTTCATGAAAGAATGCTGCCATAAATGCAGGTTTAGAAATTATAAAAATAATAGGTTTATAAAAAAAAAGCATAAAAAATAAAATAAAAAACGCAACCTACGAAAGCGCTTTTGGAAAAGCGCTCTTATAGGGGGGGCTATCAGAGCGCTTTTTCCAGAAAAAGCGCTCTAATAGGGGGGGATACCAGAGCGCTTTTTCCAGAAAAGCGCTCTTATAGGGGGGGTCTACCAGAGCGCTTTTAGAAGCGCTTTTGTTACCTACGCCAGCGCTGGCTTTCACAGCGCTTTAAAGCGCTTTTAAAGCCCAAAATAAGCGCTTTCGTAGACCTTCCGTGTTGTAGTGTGAGATGGCTCGATAAGTGGCCATGGAAAACGACGATTACTTAAAGTTCAACCGAGGAGTCATTCTCGAGAGAACCACCTTGAGTGCTTGCACTCTTAAGCCGTCGAGCTATAGACGTTAAATAAAGCGTTGTGTGGGAGGTAACCCACGAGATTTAAATTTAATGTTTCCCTTTGATTGTGTGAATTTGTAGAAAATAAAGAGATGGATCGTTTGTCACGTCTCTGCTACCTCTAGGCGAAGAATCTCTAGATGACAATCTTGGAAATGAGCTAGGTGCCCACGAACATTCCTGCGAATGTCGTTGTTGGTGGTGTCAACGATATTAACAACAAAAGCAAAATCATAGAGGATTTGGCATACAGAGGATCTAGCATTCACACAGGTTTTGTTTTTCTTTTTCCACCTTTTATCAAAACATTGAGGACAATGTTTGGTTTAAGTGTGGGGGAGGAACTTTACCACTTTCATTTATCGATTTATTGTTTTCTAGTTATCAGGGCCGGTCCCGACTTTTTGGAGGCCCCGGACAAATGAAAAAATAGACCCCTAACCAAATTATTTTTTACTCGCGTAAAAAATAAGAAGAACTCAGAGACAATATCAAAAATAGGAAGTTTTGGTTGTTTTTAACGATAAAAGAATTTTAATTCAGATCAGAAGTTATATGCAAATTATTAAAGTATTCAAAATCGAAATATGATTAATTGAAGTAAGAATGAGAATCTTTTAAGTGTCTTAATTGCTCTAATTTCTAAGTGTAGTGAATTCAATGCCAAGAACAAAGTATAAAACAAGGAAGAATAAAGGACAAGGAAGAAGAGGAACACAAAAATTGGTTATAACTGCTATTCTTTCACTTTCTCTTAAAACAAGATTACAAGTTTACAAGAATAACAAATAACCTCTCTCACCCTAAATTAGGATTTGCAGCTTAGCAATGATGAGAGACTAGTATGCTATTTATAATAAAACCTAACATACTAACTAATGGGCTTTTTCAGCAAGGCCCATTACACAAGCCAACTTAATAAACAAGCTAACTTAACAAATTAGGGTTTAAACACTAAAACCTAATTTAACATGCTAACAACCCTAGCATCTTCGACATCTGCATGCTAGACCCATCTTCGACTACAGCATGCACACTTCGACACTAGCATGTGAACAATCCTTCGACTTCATGCTTAACTCTGTCGAACTGTCGAACCAAGAAGCTACCCTTCGACAATACTAGAGTTCGATCCAATATCTCACAAATCTCCACCTTGGACCTAACTCTACAACGTCAAGGAACAAACTAACTTTCTTCATGCAGCTTTATCAACTGCATACAGTGGAAAAACTTGCAACTCGGCAATGTCTTGGTGATCATATCAGCAGCATTGTCTTCAGTCGAAACCTTCAGCACTTGGACTTCTCCACGCTCGATTACTCCTCTGACGAAATGCAGCCTCACATCAATGTGCTTAGTTCGCTCATGATAGGATGAATTCTTCGACAGGTGTATTGCACTTTGACTATCACATTTAATAGTGATACCTCGACCTTGAAGTTTCAGCTCATTCGCAAAACCTTCAAGCCACAATGCTTCTTTCACAGCTTCAGTTAGGGCAATATACTCCGCTTCAGTGGTTGATAGAGCAACAACCTTCTGAAGTGTTGCTTTCCAACTAATTGCAGTGCCAAACATAGTGAAAACATATCCAGAAATAGACTTTCTAGAATCCATACAACCTGCATAATCAGAGTCGACATATCCTTCTATTGCTGCTTTACTATTTTCACCCAAGGCTCCACCATAAATTAAGACTCTGTTTAGAGATCCATTTATGTACCTTAGAATCCACTTCAATGCTTGCTAGTGAGCCTTTCCAGGATTCGCCATGTACCTGCTTACAAGACTTACTGCGTATGCTATGTCGGGTCTAGTACAGACCATAGCATACATCAAAGAACCAACTATATTAGCATATGGGATGCTGTTCATATAGGCTCTTTCGACATCAGTACTGGGACACTGATCAATACTCAGCTTGAATTGAGGGTTTGTTGGAGTCACAACTGGCTTTGAATTCGACATACCAAACTTTTCAAGAATCTTCCGTAGATATGCCTCTTGAGATAGACATAACTTCGACTTCTTTCTATCTCTTCGAATGTCAATTCCAAGAATCCTGGAAGCAGCTCCCAGATCCTTCATATCGAACTCCTTATTGAGTTCAGCCTTCACCCTCATCACATCTTCAACATTGTTGCTTGCTATGAGAATATCATCCACATAAAGCAACAAAATAACAAATGAATTACCAGGTCGAAATCTGAAGTAAACGCAGTGGTCGAACTGACTTCTAATGAAACTTATGTGTGCCATGAACTTGTCGAATCTCCTATTCCACTGTCGAGGAGATTGTTTCAGCCCATACAAAGATCTCTTTAACTTGCACACATAATCTTCCTTCCCCTTTTCGACATACCCTTCAGGTTGCCTCATCAGGATCGTTTCATCTAGATCACCATACAAGAACGCAGTCTTCACATCCATCTGTTCCAGTTCAAGATCGAACTGTGCCACCATGGCAAGCAACATTCGAATGGACCTATGCTTCACAACAGGAGAAAACACATCATTGAAGTCAACACCTTCTTTCTGAGTGAAACCCCTTGCAACTAACCTTGCCTTGTATCTTTTCGACGTCACTCCTTCAATTCCTTCCTTAACTTTGAAAATCCATTTACAGCTGACTAACCTTGCCCCAACAGGTTTCTTGATCAGTTCCCAAGTATGATTATCATGAAGAGATTTCATCTCATCATCCATGGCCTTCAGCCATTCAGTCTTATTTCGACTCCTCATAACTTCCTTATAGTCTCTAGGTTCTTCGTCTAGAACCTCACTTGCAGAGATTAAGGCATAAGCTATAAGATCTGCATATCCAAGTCTCTGAGGTGGCTTGATGACTCTTCTCGACCTATCTCTCGACAATAGGTAGTCGTCGTCAGTTTCCTTAACTTCAGCATCTTCTGCTTCTTCTTCGACTTCATCTGGGATATGCAATTCAGCATCAACATGCTCCACCTCAACAGGAATCTCTACCTGTTCCAGCTCTTCGTCAGATGTTTCTGTACTTCGACCAACATCATTAGTTTTCTTAAAAGCCATTTCAGCTTCATTGAAAACTACATCTCGACTGGTGATACACCTCCTGTGACCTGGCTCTAGGCACCATAGCCTATAAGCTTTGACTCCTTCAGGGTATCCCATGAACATGCATTTCAGAGCTCTAGGTTCGACCTTGTCTTGCCTAATGTGAGCATAGGCTACGCAACCAAATACTCTCAGTTTGTCGAGATCTGGTGGATGTCCCGACCAAATTTCTTCAGGTGTCTTCATATCTAACGCTGTCGAAGGACATCTGTTTATCAGATATGTTGCTGTCGAAACAGCCTCAGCCCAGAACACCTTTGTTAACCCTGCACTAGTCAACATGCATCTGACTCTCTCCAAAATAGTTCGATTAAACCTTTCAGCCAAACCATTTTGCTGTGGAGTACCTGCAGTAGTTCTATGCCTTGCAATACCAGAGGCAGCACAAAAACTGTCGAATGCCTCATTGCAAAATTCAAGGCCATTGTCGGTTCTCAACCTCTTGACCTTTCTGCCAGTCTGATTTTCAACCAGAGTCTTCCAACTTTTGAAATTCTCAAAAGTTTCATCCTTAGTCTTCTGGATGAATACCCATAATTTTCTGGAATAATCATCTACTATGGATAGAAAATACCTTGCTCCTGAATGTGATGGACACCTTGCAGGCCCCCAAAGATCAGCATGGATGTAATCAAGGGATCCATGTGTTCTTTGTTTGCCTTTGTTGAACTTCACTCTGCAAGATTTTCCAAGTACACAGGGTTCACAAAACTTCAGCTTTTCGACTTTGTCTCCACCAAGCAGATTTTGTTTCCCTAATTCGACCAGACCCCTTTCACTGACATGGCCCAATCTCATGTGCCAGATTTCTGTTTTCGACAAAGGTTTCGTGGATGCAACATTTGTCGAACCACTTACAACTTCAGCCTCAAGGGTATACAAGCCTTGTTTCTTCACGCCTCTCAAGACTTCCTTCGAACCCTTCATGACTCTTAGGATACTTTTCTCTCCTTGGAAAACATATCCTTTCTTGTCGAATTCACCAAGAGAAAGCAGATTTCTCTTCAAATCAGGAACATACCTGACTTCAGTCAACAACCTTATTGACTCATCATGGAGCTTGAATCTCACAGATCCAACACCTGCAATCTTGCAAGCCTTGTTGTTTCCCAGCAATACTGATCCACCATCTTGATCACATAATTCCTCGAACAAGTCTTTGTTTGGAGTCATGTGCCAAGTGCAACCTGAATCCATAATCCACTCCTTCTTAGAGTCACTGCTTGAAACCACAAGAACATCAGATGATTCGAAATCATCTTGAACAATGGCAGCGTTGCCATTATCCTTACCTCCATGATATTTCAAGCGTTCAGGGCACACCTTTCTTGTGTGACCCTCCTTCTTACAATGGTAGCATCGAATGCCAGATGCTTCGCCACTGTAAGTCTTCGACTGGCTTTTGCCTTTCTTCTTGTCGAACTTACCATCCTTTCGTAAGAGTTTTCCTTTAATGGCCAAACCTTCGCCAACAGTCGAAGGTTTATGCTCCTTTCGTTCATTCAAGTCCTTAGAGTACAAGGCTGATTGAACTTCTTCAAACGTCAGGGACTCCCTTCCATACAAGAGAATTTCTTTGAAGTGAGCATGTGATCGAGGCAAAGAACACAATAGTAACAGCGCTTGATCTTCATCATCGATCTTCACATCAATATTTTCAAGATCAAGAATCAGCTTGTTGAACATATCCAACTGCTCAGCCAATACTTTGTCTTCAATCATCTTGAATGAATACAAAGCTTGCTTCAGGTAGAGTCGATTTACCAGCGATTTGGTCATATACAAACTTTCAAGTTTCACCCATAACCCTGATGCCGTCGTCTCCTTTGATACCTGCCGGAGAACCTTATCACCAAGGCTCAACAGAATTGCGTTGTGTGCTTTCTCGATCATAGTTGTCTTCTCCGCTGCCGTTAATGCAACATTCATGGCTGCCTCTCCCTTCAACGCTTCCAAACAACCCTGCTGAACCAGTAGGGCTTTCATCTTCAAGCGCCACAGACCGAAATCATTCACTCCGGTGAACTTTTCAATCTCATACTTTGTTGAAGGCATCTTCTCCACGCTCACCGCACCAATTTGTTGTGAATTCAATGCCAAGAACAAAGTATAAAACAAGGAAGAATAAAGGACAAGGAAGAAGAGGAACACAAAAATTGGTTATAACTGCTATTCTTTCACTTTCTCTTAAAACAAGATTACAAGTTTACAAGAATAACAAATAACCTCTCTCACCCTAAATTAGGATTTGCAGCTTAGCAATGATGAGAGACTAGTATGCTATTTATAATAAAACCTAACATACTAACTAATGGGCTTTTTCAGCAAGGCCCATTACACAAGCCAACTTAATAAACAAGCTAACTTAACAAATTAGGGTTTAAACACTAAAACCTAATTTAACATGCTAACAACCCTAGCATCTTCGACATCTGCATGCTAGACCCATCTTCGACTACAGCATGCACACTTCGACACTAGCATGTGAACAATCCTTCGACTTCATGCTTAACTCTGTCGAACTGTCGAACCAAGAAGCTACCCTTCGACAATACTAGAGTTCGATCCAATATCTCACACTAAGTCTAATTGATAAAAAGTTTATTTTTATAATCAGATAATTTGTAAAAAGTTTATTTCAAAACATCAAATTAAGTTAATTGTATAACAAATTTTTAAACATTTAATTATAATATATAAATAGACTCTAAATTTATACTGAAATAAATGAATATAATTGGAGTACACTCACAGTAAAAAAAATTTACACCGTCAATTAATCACAACCGTTAATATGAAAAATGTTTGACTCTTATTTTAATTTTTTTAAAAATAATATAATTGAGTGGTTGTGAGGCATTGATAATGTAAAAAGTTTTACACTAAAAATGTATAGCATTTAAACTCGAAATAAATTAAAATAAAATTATAATTTTTGCAATAAATAAATAACGAGAATAAAATTTGATTTCAATTTTTATTATAAATTTAAATTAATTATATATAAATTATTTTATAATTAAAATTTAATAAATGTTAATTTTCACAAAAATTATATCAAGAGCTTAATGCAAACCTATGAAATGACTTGGGTATACTTAAAGTTTATCTTTTAAAAAAAGATTGAAGTGTTATTATAAAATAATAATCATTGAAATTTTGAAATTTAGAGGAAGATTGATGTTATAAAATAATAATATAATCATTGAAATTTAGATAAATATTGAACTGTTACGGTAAAATAATAATCATTAAAATAATAACCATTGAGTGTTGTTGTAAAATGATAGCAATTAAAATTTAAAAGCCAGGAATCGAACCGCAAACACTAAGGTTTCAGTAAATGTGGCTTAACCACTGGACTACAACTGCATAGTTGCACTCTAACTTCGCTGACAAAAATATATTTTGTGATTGCAGTATTATAAATTTTAACCACACCCCCCAAAATGAGGCCCCCATTTTTCTGAGGCCCTGGGCTGTGGGCCTGTTTGCCCTGGCCCAGGGCCGGCCCTGCTAGTTATGTTGTCGAGTCTTTATATGTGATTTTCAGTTGCTATTGAATCTCCCCGAAATTTTAAAAACTTTAACCACCAACAATTTTTTTCTTTTTGACGCATGGCGCACACACTCTGAAAGTATAGAGGTTGTCACACTTTAGGCTTTGTTAAAAAGACTTGGAGATGTTTCAACAACATTGATACCGTCCTGACACCCTAAACCCTTTAATTATGTAATATCAATTTGAGTACCCATTATGCCGAGACCTTACGCTCAAGTTTTTAAAGTAGCTCTTAAGTAGTTTATATTAGTAGTCGGCACCATCTTAAGCACAAACTACGTAGGGAGTCGATGAATATAAGTGAATGATCCCATTTTTAATAAATAAATGATTTAATTGAAAAATAACCTTCTAAGTTAGGTGACCCTCACCCGGTCATTTAGCCCAACGGTTGTTAAGCCTATAAGGATTTAATAATTAGAACCCACTGTTGGTTGGCCCAAAGGTCACTGGTACTGGGCTTGGTAGGGTGGGCTACTGTCTGATCCCCCGCAACCGCAATTGGGAAAAATGGGGCTGCACCACTTAAAAACCAGAACCCCGACTAAAGAAAAAGGATCATAGTCGCTAAACGATTTCCCCTACTATGTGAGTGAACGAATAACGGGCTTAATGTGATTGCACTTGAATGAAAAAGAGCGAAAGAAAAAAATGAGTGTTGTAGGTTGAGTAATAATGACATAATTCGAATTGGTTTGCATAAAGAGGGAGTCTTTGAAACATTGTGTCATTACGGTATCCTTGGTGTTGATATCTAGTACCTATCGATTTAACATTTGCCTAGCACCGCGTATAACTAGGAGTTGTGTCATGCCCTTGTTTCAAATCAAACTAAATTATTTTCTTTTACCGTGTTGGTTGATTGCTTGAGGACAAGCAATGGTTTAAGTGTGGGGGTATTTGATAACGCGAAAATGTATCACATATTTGGCTTGATTTTCACAGATTATGTCTTTATTTTATTTTAATTATGTTACTCTTTATTCGTATTATGCCGGTATTTTCTATGTTATCAAGAATTTAATGTTTACAAGGCTCGCTCGAAGAAAAGGAGTAAAAAAGGGAAGAAATGAAATATATATATATATATATATATATATATATATATATATAAAGGTTATGTGGGTCCCATGCCACAATTACATTAAATGTCACACAACATGTGACGAGGGTCACATTATGTAATGTGACGAGGGTCACATAAAAGGGGTCGTTCGTCAGGCACCCCATGTTGTCGTTCGGCACCCCTCTTTAATATAAGAGTGTGACGTTAGTCACACTGACCGAGAACGAAGAAAAATGAGAATTGTGTAACGTCTGCGTGCTATTCTCCAGCCTCCCTTTTTTCTCTCAAGACCAAGTATCAGACTAAAGCTACTAATTTTCATGCGTGACTTTTTCAACCTAGCAAGCCAAGCACCAATATAAATACTGGGCATTTTACGAGCAAAAACTTTCTCACCGGTTCTACCATTTTTTTCCAGTTCTAATTTCTTAGTTTTTAGGTAGTTTTTCTACCATGTAAAGGTGGTAGTTTCTCACATCGAGGAACTACCACACCATTAGTATTAGGTGTTGTTTCATTCGTTTCATATTCAGTTCCAGTTATTGTACGCCAAGATTTTTTTGCATTATTTCAGAAGTAATTCCAGCTTTACTTTTAGCATTATTAACAGGTTTCATTTTATTGCTTTATTACTATTTTCATTTATCATTGTTAATTTAATTTCCTTGTTGCTCTTAATTTCAATCCGCATGTTTAATCTGTTTACGCTTAATTCCATGCCTGACTAAATTGTTTTGAGTCCGGTGTGTGAGGACCGTCGTCTCTGACGGGACTCGATAATTATTGTGTTGGCTTAGTTATTATTATAAAATTATATTTTGGTTTATGTTTTTAATATTAATTTAGGTAACCTCGTCACGAGATTGAAAGGTTAGCTACCACGATTTCGTCATGAGAATGAGAGATCTATTAAGGTTCGAACCGGCACTGCGAGAGCGTGGGGGTCGAACCGGATAGTAAAATCCTGACATTAATCCTAAACACAGCGAGAGCGCTTTACGATTAATTAGAACTTGTTTAGTTTTCAAAACGCGTTCTTTGATTTAAGTGAGCGAGCGAGAGCAAAATCTTACGGTTAAGGAGCGTGAATTTATTCAAAACCAAGAGAGTGTGAGGTTTAGTCTTTAAGATAATATTTTCTACTAAATATGATTTTAACATTTCTATAAGCCAACAAATTACAGAGTTCCCGAAGTACGCGGAATCACATTCCGGTCTCTCTTTTCTTATATTCATCTTAATCTTAGTTTTATTTCAGTTTTAGTAGTTAGTTTCACCTTTATCAAACATTCATTAGCCTTACCTTTACAAAGTAACTATAGATTACACTAGGTTGTTATTGGTCTCTGTGGTTCGACAATCTTTTATATTACTTCGATAAATCCGTGCACTTGCGGACGCATGAAGTTTATATATATATATATATATATATATATATATATATATATATATTTCTCCGTTTCTTCCCTTTTTTACTCCTTTTCTTCGAGCGAGCCTTGTAAACATTAAATTCCTGAAAACATAGAAAATACCGGCATAATACGAATAAAGAGTAACATAATTAAAATAAAATTAAGACATAATCTGTGTAAATCAAACCAAATATGTGATACATTTTCGCGTTATCATCTATCCGTAGATATCGTTGGCAGAAGCGGGGGTTTGGCGGTGTTGTGGAAAGAGGGAGCTAACTGTAATATTGTTAATTATACAAGAAATTTTGTTAACATTTTAGTTCAAGACAAAATGAAGGGAGCTTGGCGTCTCACTTGTTATTATGGTTATCAGGAGCGTAGTCGGAGGAAGGAAGCGTGTTCTGTGGTGTGTTATTGGAGGTTTTAATGACTTACTATCGCAGCAAGATAAATTCGGTATTCATCAACATCCCAATTGGTTGTGCGTCGGTTTTTGAGACGCGGTTAGTGATTGTAATCTTACAGATATGCCGTTAGAAGGACATCCGTTTACATGGATTAAAAGTAGGGGAACTCCTCATGTGGTTGAAGAGAGGTTGGATCGTGGTCTTGTATCTTCTGATTGGATAGACATTTTCTTGGATGTGAAGCTTGTTAACCTGCTTGCTACACACTCAGACCATAGCCCTATTCTGTTACACTGCGATCCGGTGCATCAGCGGCAGAAAACTTTCGCTTTTAAGTTTGAAAACATGTGGTTACAGGAGGAGGATCTGGGAGATGTTGTTCTGAAAGATTGGAACCGAGATAGCAGGGGTGATGTGTTACAGCAGCTTAAAAATTGTGCAGGAGAGTTGTCCACTTGGAATAGGGTGCGGTACAAGCAGAAAAGAGAAAGGTTATCCATGCACATGGATGGTATGGAAGTGACTTGGTTATCCCATGATGAAGTAGCGGCGTCGAGGTTTATCGAAGCTCAGCGAGAATATAATGAGATTCTTACTCGTGAGGAAATTTTCTGGAAATAACGTGCTAAGATTCATTGGCTACGAGACGGCGATTCGAATACAAAATTTTTTCATAGACCAGCCACTACTAGAAAGAGTTTTAAGAAGATTGATATGTTAACTGATGATGCAGGGGTGGAGGTTAGTGATCAGGAAGGCATGTGTAGCATTGCAAAGGCATATTTTGAGAATTTGTTTGAGTGTAAGCATGGAAATTATGAGCCGATGTTAAGTTACATTCAGTCGGTTATCACTTCCCAGGATAATAACAACCTGCTGAAGCACATAACCAAATTAGAACCTTTTGAAGCCCTTACTGATATGCACCCGGATAAATCGTCGTGTCCTGACGGCTTTAACCCAGCATTTTATCAAAATTTATGGGATTTGTATGGAGATGATATCTATGAAGCTGCTAGTACTTGGTTGGCAAGAGGTTTTTTTCCAGCAGAGCTAAATGAGACTAATATATGTCTTATTCCTAAATGAGTGAATCCTAAGAATATGAAGGAACTCCGACCTATATCTCTTTGTAATGTGGTATACAAGCTGGTGTCTAAACTGCTAGCTAACAGATTGAAGCTTGTTTTGGATAAATGTGTGTTGGAGGAACAATCGGCGTTTGTGGTGGGTAGGTCTATTCTGGACAATGCCATGGTTGCGACAGAAATTATTCATGCATTGAAAAGAAGGACGAGAGGGAGCATAACACACCTTGCTCTCAAAATTGATATCAATAAAGCTTACGATAGAGTTGATTGGGGTTTCCTAAAAGGAATCCTTGCTTGTATGGGTTTTGATGGTAAATGGATCCATTGGATCATGATGTGTGTGACCACGGTGCACTATTCTGTTCTTGTTAACAATGATAGAGTTGGTCCAATTATCCCAGGACAAGGGCTAAGTCAAGGAGACCCTCGGTCTCCTTATTTTTTCATTCTGGTCTCTGCGGGGCTTTCTACCTTAATAAGATGCGCGGTGAATCAAGGCGATTGGCATGGGGCTCAAATCTGCAGGGGGGGCACCTAGTGTGTCCCGCTTGCTTTTTGCTGACGACTGTTTTTTATTTTGCAGGGCAAATATCTCAGAGGTGACCAATCTTATGGAGACTCTTAATATCTATGCAGGAGCGTCGGGCCAAGAAATCAACTTAACCAAATCTGAAGTGTTCTTTAGCCGCAATCTTAGTGGACCGGCGCAAGAAGACTTGGCTAAGTTGATGGGTGTAAGACATGTGTTAGGTACAGATTCATATTTGGGGTTACCATCCATGATTGGGAGGAGTAAAAAGGCAACATTCTCATTTATTAAAGATAGGATATGGAAAAGAATTAACTCTTGAAGTGGTCATTCTTTGTCACAAGCAGGGAAAGAGGTTATGATCAAATCCATTCTATAGGCGATTCCGGCTTATATCATGAGTATCTATTTAATTCCAGATGGGGTAGTGAAGGATATTGAAAAAATGATTAACTCGTTCTAGTGGGGGGTGGTAGCAATAACAAAGGTATCAGGTGGATGGCTTGGGAAAGATTGACGACATTGAAAAAGGAAGGAGGGTTGGGTTTTAGAGATCTTAAGGCGTTCAATAGAGCGATGATTGCAAAGCAAGGATGGAAGTTTGTATCCAAACCAAATTCTCTGGTGGCCAAGGTATTTAAGGCTAGATATTTTCCCCATTCGTCTTTTGTTGATGCAAACATTGGGCATAATCTAAGTTTTGTCTGGCGGAGTTTATGGACGGCAAAGGATGTGTTAAAGGTGGGCTGTAGATGGAGCATTGGCGATGGTAGTGGTATTAAGGTTATGCAAGAACCATGGCTAAGGGATAAGGATTTGAGGTGGGTAAATGGTCCACAAGCGCAAGAAGTGTATGATCTTCGAGTGAAAGACTTGTTGCTTCCAAATTCAAAGCAGTGGGATATTAGTAAGGTGCGTAGTACTTTAGATCAGATCGGGGTTGATCGTCTTCTTAAAGTTTCGTTAATGGAAGATGTTGTGGAGGATAGGTTGATTTGGCAAGAAGAGACGAACGGAGAGTATAGTGTGAAGTCGGGGTATAGGATGTGGCGTAAGATGCAAAGTAGTAGTCTTGGCGAGAACGGTGTGGACGGAAATTGGAATGCCCTTTGGAACATAACCGCACCTCTTAGAGCAAGACAATTATTGTGGAGGAATTATAGGGTCTGCCTACCAACGCGTTCAAATCTGCAAAAACATCACGTCCAATGATCGTCTCTTTGTCCTTGGTGCGAGCTTGAAGATGAGGATGAATGGCATGTATTTTTTGGATGTGTTTCTACATCTCACAGTTGGCGGGAAGCAGGTTTGTTTTTTATAATTGAACCCCGGTTATATACTTTCCACGATGCTAAATCCCTAATTTTTTATGTTTGTAGTCGAGAGGATAATAGAGATGCATGTAGATTTTCCTTGATGTTATATAATCTTTGGAGGAGTAGGAATAAGGTGGTCTGGCAGGATACTCGAGAGGATGTTTCTAGCATTGGGGTACAAGTTTTTCACAATTGGCAGGATTGGTTTCTAGCTAATGAAGAAAATAATATCGCTACGGGTACTACGGTTATGGACAGTTGGAATCCGCCGGGGTATGGTCAGGTGAAGTGTAATGTCGATGCGGGTTTCAATAATATTTGTGGTACCACAAACAGAGGTTGGTGTTTCAGGAATCATTTAGGGAGATTCCAAAGTGAAGGTGTGGCGTGGGATGTGGGGTTCTTATCGGTCATGGAGGCTGAAGCCATGGTTTGAAGGAAGCGATCCAGAAGGCTATCTCTATTCAGTTATTGCATGTTGTTTTTTAGAGTGATTGCCAAGGTGAAGTCCATGTTGTTTACTCTAAACAGTTAGGAAACTCTGAATTTAGTGTTATTATTAATAATATTAAGAATTTGTTGCTCTTGTATCCGAACTTTGAGGTAAAGTTCATTAAGCGCCAAACGAATTCGGTTGCCCATTTGTTAACAAAGGCGGCCAATTCTTGGTCTAGGCATGGTACCCTTAATTTGATACCTCCTTGTATTGAAACTTGCTTATTGAATGAAAGTCGTTAAGTTGTTTTCTGTCAAAAAAAAAAATTTGTCAAAGTTAAATTGCAGTGAAATAAAATTTTATAAAATATTTATCACTATAAAATAATGTTCAACATAATTTTAATTCTGTTGTCATGATTGAACGGTGATTAATCAAATCAAATTTTACATCAATAAATAAAAAAATCCCTTCTATTTCTTTAATATTATCCTCTTTAAAAAATATTTCTAAAATAACTTTTGCATATTAAATATTTTAATTTGATATTTAAACTCATATTCTTTATTAGTATTCCTAATTTATATTAAAATATGAAAAAGTTAAAATAGACACCATAGATATAAATGAGATATTTAGAAAATCTAAATACAAAATAGGTAAAATAACATAAGAAAAACATGGGAAAAAAAAAAGTAAGAAAGAGGTGTTTATAACTATAGAGGAACTCATCATTGTTCAATGAACAACAACCAAAAAAAACCAAATAATGACTATGTTGATTTGTTCACTACAACAACCTCAACAATGTCTACTTATTGTTCTGTCACTGGTTTTTGCTACTTCTGCTACAAGTTGCTACACATCAATCTTCAGCTTTGGAGATTCCCTCGCTGATACAGGAAACTTGAATTTCATTTCTCAACCACAGAGTCCCAATTGTCTGCTCCCTCCTTACGGTGAAACCCATTTTCATCACCCTAATGGAAGGTGCTCTAATGGCAGACTCATCATTGATTTCATAGGTATTAAATATTAATATTATCATTCAATTTCTATCATACCCTTTTTCTTTTTCACTTTGATAAAGAGTAAAAAATCTTTTTTTTTTTGGTTTTGTGTTTGTGTTTGTGAAGCTGAGGATTTGGGACTTCCGTATGTGAAACCTTACTTGGGTTTCAAGAATGGTGGTGTGGAGGAAAGTGGGAGTATTGAAGGTGGAGTGAATTTTGCGGTTGCTGGAGTGACTGCTTTGGATAGGAGTTTCTTTGAAGAGAAAGGGTTTGTTGTTGGTGGGACTGCGAATTATTCTCTCATGGTTCAGATTGATGAGTTCAAGGAAATGTTGCCTTCTATATGCAATTCTACTTCAAGTAAAGTTACATACTCTTTACTCCTTTTTGTTTCTTGTGTATTGCAAGTTTGCGATTTCGCTTGTTACGGATGTTGCGTTATCGGTATCATTATCAAAGTATTAATTAAACACAACATTGTATAAGTTTAAAGTAAATGAACTAATCAAAGCAATGAAATCTGCATGGAGAAAGCTCCTCACCGCTACGCTATTGGCCTGTAAAGTTCTATTGACGGTATCTGTCATTGGCTGCGGCGAATAGCGGTTTGGTAGCTGCACTATAGCAGCGCTATGGCATTTTCTTGATTGCCATTCTCAATTTGGAGGATAAACGTTTTAATGTTTCGATGTTCTCGTCTTCTTCTCCATTCTCTTCAGCTTCCTTGTTCTCCTTTGCCTATTCTCCTCTGCTTTTTTTCTCTTCAAAGATTAGTATTAACTATTGAACTCATTTGCCCTGAGGATGAAAATGCTTGGAAAAAGATTTGGTTTTGGGAGAAGAGGGCTTGATTTGGGAAGTTGTTGGTAACGCCGATGGAATAACGATCCAACAAAAGTTACTGGACACTAATCTAAACTTGCTACTGTTGTGCCTAATGGAAATGAATTATTAATTGTTTTTTAGTCTTCACATTAGCGGTCATCTTGCTATCCGCTATGCTGCTATATCATTTTGAGGGTTCGGCGCTACGCGCCTCTATCCAAGATTAACAGCCAAGATGTGACGGCCGTAACGGTGTTTTGCTGTGGCTATATATGCATTTTAGTGATTCACAAAATATTTAGTTGATCCCTCTTAAAATATTTACAACTGTTACTTTGAATTTTAGTTTAAGTGATTTCATTATTGCAGGATGCAAAGATGTTCTTGGAAGCTCCTTGTTTGTTGTAGGAGAGATAGGAGGCAATGATTATGGTTTTCCATTGTTAGCAAATAACTCATATGGAGATCTTATTGCTTACGCACCACGTATAATATCTGTAATTACTTCAGCAATCAGGGTAAGAATTTAATTCGGTGTTTGAAAGTCCATAAGTACTAGTTATAAAAATCGGATTATGGGCTGTCAAAAGTTAGTTGCATTCACACATTTGATTTATCCATGGTCATTGACGATTCATATTGCTGTCCATAGTTATTCAAGTAACTGTTTGAGTTTATGCAGGAGTTGATTGACTTAGGCGCTGTAACAATTTTGGTTCCTGGAAATTTACCACTTGGATGCAATCCGGTCTTATTAACAATGTATGCAACTACTGATAAAGCGGAGTATGATGAAGCTGGATGTTTGAAATGGTTTAACAAGTTATTCGAATACCATAACGAGCTTCTTCAAATCGAACTAAATAAGCTTCGAGTGGTGTATCCTTTTACTAACATCATCTATGCAGATTATTTCAATGCTGCATTGCAGCTTTACAAATTTCCAGAACATTTCGGTATTCTATCCTCTAGCCCTATTAGTGTATATTTGGTTTTACGCTTGAAGCACTCAGAATTGGTTCTGAATGTCTAGAGTTGATTTTGACATGTTTGTTTATGCTTTTTAGAATTGATTCTACTTGAAGGTAGACTTTGTGGTTTTTGAGTCTAACCGTGATTTTGACATTTTATTGCAGGATTTGATGGAAGTACTTTGAAACTATGTTGTGGAGGTGGAGGTCCTTACAACTACAATGAAACAGCCCTATGTGGAAATTCAGAGGTGACTGCATGTGATGATCCATCAAAATATGTTAGTTGGGATGGATATCATTTAACTGAGGCTGCATATAAAATCATAGCTAAGGGTTTATTAGAAGGACCATACACCATCCCTAAACTTAGTGTCTCTTGTCTTAGTAGTAAGATCTCTGAAGTTTCATTAGCTGCCCAATGAAATAATAATCAATGTACTTCTCAATTTTATTGTAGAAAGTAAAAAGATCAATTTGAATCCTTCATTTTAGATGTAGTTAAGACTTAAAAGCCTCATGTCAAATAATATGTAGGTTAAATAAGCTGGTTTTGTATGGTTGAGATTTACACGGTCGCAATTATAAAATACAATAAGTTATTATTATTATTATTATTATTATTATTATTATTATTATTATTATTATTATTATTATTATTATTATTATTATTATTAAATTGTCAATTAATTTTTTGTTGTTGGTAAAATTTAGAATCTATCAAAGAAAATTGAAGTCAACATTTTCATGACAATTTGGTAAATTGGAAAATCCTAAATCTATTATGCATAGAAGGATTTGACGAAAATTACAAGTTCGATGGAAAAATGTTGTCATAAACTAAATTAGTAGAGGCATGTCCAATCAAAATAATTCAATGTACTAAGTCAACACACGTGAGATTCAAGTTACACTTTCTGATATGCATTTTTCACTATATTCATCTTGGATTCTGCACAGACTTGAGCGTTACAAAGTTAACCTTGTAGGTCCATCCCGCATCACCGTACCGGAGAACAACACTATCGATTTAGGATCATATGTCTTTGATCAACACCAATCCTAGTTCTGAAATGGAACAGTTGCAGCGTTTGTGGGAATCGAGTCCTAATTCTTGCAAAATTCCACAAATAGATCATCCTCGATCCTGTTTACTCCGAAATTTGATAAACACCGCTAGTCTCTTATTAAAGGTTACTTGTAAGACCGACTAAGGAGTCTTAGAATAATGTGCGTGAAGTTTTCCAAATAAAGTGCAGGTAATCAAAGTATGAAAGATCTCGACACTAGGAGAAGCCACTTTATGAAAGTAAAATGATTTGAAGTAAAACTTGACGAAAAAGTAAAGAGTTCGACAATGGAAAAGGGATGTAAAACGGATTGTAAAATCAAAAGTAAAGTTTGCATTAATGTAAAAGATGGTGATCAAACGTACATTGCACTTTTGGAACTCAATTGTCTCTTCGCTTTGTACTCTGAGTTTTGTAGTGAATTTGGCACCCCAATTCTACACCTAGAACTATTATTTATACTAAAATCTAAATAACTGCTAAAGACGAGTTTTTCTTCACTGAAAGCCTCGTTCTCTGTTGCATGTCGCTTGCTTCAAAAAACCGCTTCCACGCGTCCCTTCAAACAGATAAGGCTAAAAAGGAGTTATTTAGCCACATTGTACATCTTAAATGCCGTGGTCGAAATGTTTGCACTTGTTGCTTGAAAAATACTAAGTCCAAAACTTCGTTCTATTGCCATATTTCAACGTCTTCTTGTCAACGTCTTTTTGTCGAAAAACGTTCGCAGGTGTGCCGAAACACATGTGTATGGCCACCAGATCTTCACTAAGATTTTTCTTCGTACACTTTCTTGAGATGTCGAGATTTGTGGATGTCAAAAAGTCTCAACTAACAAAATGTCTCTTTAACTACCTAACTAATAATAAGACATGCCACTAAACACCCTAAAACACCCTTAATGAAAAATAAAATTGCACTACACAAAGGACATTTCGGTAACTTACTAATTCAATAGAGTTACTCAACCAATAATATTATCCCATACATCCAAGTGGCACACATTTTTCAAATTGTGGAATGCTTTTGTTTTATCCAATAGATAATATTACACAACTTTCTTTTACCCTGTATGTTATACGCATTTTTCAACTATTTTCAAAAAAATTCAAAAAAATTATGTCATTTCACTCTCTTTCTCGTCTACCCCTTTCTCTTCTACTATCTACTATCTACTATCTACCCAATACTAAAGTATTGACCAAATTGACCATTTTGCCCATCTAACCAAATATCTTTACCCTTAAAAAAGGATATTCACGTAATTAACAAATTAAAAAATACATATGGCCAAATGTTGTGTTCTCATTTGTTCACAGCTTTGCAAGGAAATAGATTCACCTCTTTCTCACTTGTCCCCGTTTTCTCTCATCTCTCTCTTTCTCTCTTTCCCTCTTCTCTCTTCTCAAACCCTAAAAATTCTGAACAAAATAAAATCAGACTCCCACTTTTATCATTTCCAAGTTTGCTTCTCACAACTAACCCGAGAATTTATCAAAGGCATGTCTTTCCCATCTATTGCTTCGTGTTTATGTCCTCATATTATTCAGATTTCCTTCTCACAACAAAGTCTAAGACTTTCTCAATGTATGTTTTGCTTCCTTTTTGCAGTTATATTGCTCTCAAAGTTCCCGTTGATTCAGAAAAAATTGTTGAAGTTGACCGACATTCTCAAGGTATGCTTCAGATCTTATTACATTTGTTTTCGTTATTGCATCTCTTTCAAGGTTTTTCCTTTCTTTTTATTCTCTTTCAATGTCTTCTAATGATTATGTTTACTGTTGACTGGTTTTAACATGATTTTCTACCAAAGTGAAATTTCAGATCTACAAACTAGATTGGATGCATTGAGATGAAATCATAGTAAATTTCAGGGTTTGTGTTCATAATCCTTTATGTTCTGATTTTTTATTTTAGTGTTTTTCTGAAATCACAAAACCATAATGATTTTTTGTTTATATTTAATAAATTTTGGTTTTGAATCATGTCGACATGTTGGTGTCTAATGTTCGTGTTTATGTCGACGTGTTTGTTGTTGTGTAGGCACAGATGGGCGGTTAGGTTTGAAGCAAGAGTGTTGTGTTAGGAAAGACCGTCAAGGTTCTTTTTATCTCCCTTTCTTTATTGATTATTTTGATTTGAGCTTTTGGTTAGGAAAATGAAATATCAGGGACAATGTAATTTATGCATATAGGAAAGTGATTTTTAATTTTTTGCTTTTCCCTTAACATGGAATGACTTGGTTTAATTATTGGCTTCTGACACATGGCTTTAGACTATTCCTATAGTGTATTTGGGTGAGAAGTGTTTCTATTAAACTACATCCTTAAGTTTGATAACGTTAATAAATACATGCTGAATTTGTTGTTATGATTATTGTTAGGTGGGTTTGAGAAATAAGATCTTTTGCAATTATATAATGGGAAACATGAATGTATGAGTTTGAACATTCTAAGTTATCCACATTATGGTTTCAATTGCAGATATGTTGCTGAATTGAATAGTGATAAAAAAACAACAACTTGAACTTATTCTTGCTGAAAAAGAAGTTCTCAAAATGCTCAAGCAAGTCCATTGCACATTCGTTGGTGTATGTCGTTTCTAATTATCTCCTTTTGATAAAAGTTCTTCCGTTTACCACTGTTGAATCTCAACTTCCGATTTCAATATTTATTTTAATTTTAATTAATTTTTTGTAACTTTATTTTGACTGTGTTCTATCAATAGGTTTCAAATCTTATATTGGGGAAAATTTCTTGACTCAAGTAGATGTTTTTTTCAATATTTATTTTGCTTATTGTTTGTTATTTAGTTACTTATTGCACGGGCTTTGGAAAACGTAGCATCTGGGACTTCTAAGAACACTAAAGTGTTGGTTAATCACGGAGCAGTTCCTGCATTTGTCGTGTTGCTCAGTTCACATATTGATGAATTTCAATAGCAGGTATCTCATACTTGAATGTGTTGTACAAGCATCTTTCTTACAACCACGTGAGTTCTTAGATTTATCATCTAATGCAACAAATAGTTTCACTGCCACACTTTTATTGTGTATTTTTTGGCAACTTTTTTGTTTTTCATTTGAGTTGTGTTCTATCAATGTAATTATATATTTTCATTTTTAAAATTAATCATTTATTGCAGGGTTGTGCTTGCTGATAATATTGGGATATATTGCAGGGTTGTGCTTGCAGGGTTTCCCTGCCACACTGTAATTATATATTTTATTTTGTGATTTTAATAGATATGTAAAAAAGCTAATGTAATTTATTTTTCTATAATCTTTACTGATAACTTTTTTAAGCTTCAGTTTCATAGGTTTATGAATTCTTCACTTCTGCCCTTGAATATGGTTCAGCTGCTGCCCCTACTCTGATTGCATTGTTGAAAATGGGTTTGTGGCTCTCATTGACACTTACTGCATATGTCTCAAGGTTTCAAAGCCTATGCTGTAAGTTTCTCTCCTAATATCTAGATTTTTTTAAACCATGTTTTGTTATTTTTATGGAGAATTTTAATGGAGTTAAACATTGATGAATAAATCTCAACTATGTTAAAATACATTGTTTTTGTTTTGAGGAGAATCTGATTTGAAACTCAACTTCCATTTACCACTGTTGAAGGTTCGTCATGTGATTTTTCTGAAATCCTGCCTGTGTTGAAACAAGACATATTCGAAGTGACTTAGGCGAGTCAAGTTTTTTTGCCGCGGGCGCTGTATTAGGTCGTATAAGTTACTTAGGAAAAATACCTTATTCTGGAAGCATCTCTATTTGATATGACAGTAGCACTACCAGTACATGATCCTTTGGTGTGCAAGAGAAGAATCGGTGACCAAAATGATTATTGCAGAAACCGGAACTTACCGATGGAAAGGACCAGAGGCATGCCGTCTTTTTTAGAATGTAATTTTATTGATTCATTGATAACTATAAAAAAATTGAATTAGAGGATCATTGATAATTTTATTGACTCATCATGATGTTTGCATAAAATCTCTCACTATAGCTTTGCTAAGCATTGGACATGTTATTTTCTTAATGTTAGTTATTTTAAATTCTTAATGAATTTGGTGCAGTTGATTCTTTCTTGATCATGTTGACCTATACTTAAACCGTGATGTTGGAATTATAGTATATTGATGTTTGGAAGGTACATTGGACTAATGATGGATTATATGGTGTCTTTGGCTAGATAAGTAATGATTATTTTTTGCTGCTTTTTAAGACATGAAAAGTGTGAATGAGAACATGTGAAGTGTGACATAACATTTTTAGTTAGAATGACACATTGTGAGAATCTATGTAGAATTTGTTGATTTTCATCTAATTTTAAGAAACTTACTTTCAACTGGGAGAATAAGTATAGATGTTGGTGCTTCTATGGTTTACCAACCTTAGTTTAAGAAGAACAGAAGAAACCGCAAACCACCTGCTATTCTTAAAGTATTTTTTTTACCTTATACTTTGATTTTTATTCTTCAATAGCTGTATATTCTACTTTTATTTTTTGAACTAATAGTCTTTGTTTTGGAATAAGTTAGGAAATATGACTTTCTTTTCATTTTAATACAATTCATGAGATGTTTATGTATTGAACATAAGTATTCAATGACAGTATTATATATTGACATCGTATATATTTTAAGCACTGAAACATTGATGTTAGCAGATGCTGCTTGTCTTATTAGTTGTTGCAGAGCTGTGTGGGCAGTAGGCGTTATTCAGAATGTTTTGGTTATTTTTGTTGTGTTGCCGGTAGTGCTATTAGTGGCTATAGGTAGAGATGTATTGTGTGTCATGTGTGGTATATATTTGGTTTGCTGTGGAGATTGTAATGTAATATTTTATTTTGCTTATACATTTTATCATCTATTATGAACCAACAACTCTATCATTAATAAAAAATATATATAGTTTTTAATTTATCAAATACCAATTCTATTTATTTAATATCACTAAAAAAATACAAATTAGTATAATTTTTAATTTTGATAAAATTAAAATTTTATTTTATTAAATTAAATAATACGTACTCAATAGCCATGCAAACAATTAACCTTTTATTTTACGGGTCATTATCAACACAATATATAATTTTCATACTACTAATATCTTATTAGTAAATTTTTTTTATATGGTTAATTTCTATTTTATATATGCAATTTGGTCAAACTTCTTTACTTCACATTTTTCGTATCGTTCAAAAAATACTACAATATAAATAATACACCCGGGCGACAGCACGGGTCTCTGACTAGTTCTCTTTCACTATAGTGACCTTGAAGCTGCAACCAATGGTTTCTCAAACAACAAACTCTTGGCAAAGGAAGCCATGGTTATGTCTACAAAGCAATTCTCTGTGGTAAGCCTGTAGCTGTCAAAAGACCATCTAGACCTCACTCTCTTCTCCATCCTAACAGGCCCATCTCAGAGTCTTCACCCGAAATCACCAATGAACTTGATAATGAAATCGATATCTTGTCCAAAATTCAAAGCCCCGTGTTGGTTAATCTTGTCGGTTTCACCAATAATTCAAAAGATAGGCTTTTGGTTGTTGAGTTTATGAGCAATGATACACTTTTTTGATGTTCTTCATTCTTCTTCTTGAACGCATAACTGTGCTAGAAGAATTCGTTTAGCTTTACAAACTGATAAAGTTATCGATGTACTTCATTCATCAAACCCGCCTGTGATTCATAGAGATATTTAATTTGCTAATGTTCTTATTGATCAAAATTATAATGCTAGGTTAGGTGATTTTGGTTTAGCACTTAGGGGTTTTGATAGGATAAGGTCAACTCCACCGACGGGTACTATGGGCTACCTTGATCCTTTTTATGTAACACCTGATAATTTGAGTACTAAGATCGTTGTTTTCTGTTTTAGGATTTTGTTGTTGGTGATTATAGATGGAAGAAAAGCAATTGATGTTGCTTAATCGCCGACATCGGTTGTGGATTGGGCTATTCCGCTTATTAAGAAAGGGAAGTTTTTTTAGTGTTTGTGATCCTAGAATAACACCTCCTCAAGATCCTATTGTGAGGAAACAATTGGTTTTGATTGCGGCGAAATGTGTTAGGTCTTGTCGGGAAAGAAGGCCTTCTATGAATGAGGTTGTTAATTGGCTTTGTGGGTTGTGTAAATTAGTTCCAAAGCATTCATGGAGTGGTTTCAATAATCCTTGTATGAAGTAAAATATATTAATTGTTGCATTCTTAACTTTAATTTCTTCATGTTTGGTTAAAGTCGAAGCAAGTACCTTAAATATATGTCCTCATCGAACTCAGTATAGATTTATGTGAATATTGCATAGACTGTTATTGAGTGTGGGCTTTCAATTTCGGATTCATGTAATTGATTCAACTGCAGGGGATACAAAGATCAAAGAGCAAAGAGCTGATCTCATACCCGACGTGGTCACCTCATTGATATCAGAGTAAGATTTTGTTTAGATGGGTGAGTGATTCAGATTCATTTGCAGCATTACTTCAGTTATTTGATTATTTAACATTATTTGTGTTGCTTCTGCGGTATAGAAGGTTTCTTTTTCCTGTCCTTGAATGAATGACTACATCAATTTTGTTGTCCCATTTTGTTGTTATTCTTCTTATTTAATGTATGGGACAATGTATAATGCACTCTTCTTGCTCATATTGCAATTCATGGAGCAATGGCAGGGTATAAGACAATGTATACTGCACTCTTCTTATTTAAAATTTAGTTACAAAAGATGTAGTTCATGGAAACCTAAGAGTGGAAGAAAATTTCCGGTTCAGTGCACAGTGCAGGTATATTATGTTGTTAGATATTATAACTGATGTATTTTCTAAAACTCTTGCATACAATTTATATTACCAGTTGTGGTAGTTTTTGTATTCTTGTGTATGTGTTTATTCAAATGAAATTTTGTTAAAGGCTATCAGCCGATTTCTCAAAACCAGAAAAAGTTCTGGTTGTTGAAAGAGTTAATGAATTCTTGGGGCTTTAATCTGTGCGAAATTCCGTAATTGGAACCGTGGAAAAGCGAGGGATCTCTGGAGGATCTGCCAGTTAAATGTATGCTTCATAATGGATATCCAATACCTCTTGATATGAGGCAGCATGCATGCGTCACAATTTGATATGCCTCAGATCCTCATAACAGCTAATGACATAGACTCCAAATGCTCAGGTGATGTTGGAAAGACGTTTCTAGAGAATTATGGACGTCTCTGTCACTTGACTTGCTCAACTTGCCATGTTATGTGGTTAAGTTCTAATATGGGAGATTTAGCAGTAGCTGTTACACTGGGTTGTTGGATGAAATCTTCAACAATTTTTTTCCTAAAAATTACTATGTCCTAATTTGATTCTATCCTGTTTTTCCAGTGGGTCACCTTAGTTTGTAACCATGCAGAAGTGCATAAATGAAAGTGTCCTTCGTAGGATGGACATGGTCTTAGAAATTAGAGTCCCTGCAGGCCAGGGAGTGCATAGGAATACCTGCAAAATTAGAAGCAAGACATTCGCAGTATATAAATTGCATATATAATAAGCACGTAAGCACATAAGCCCTAGGTTCATAGGTTCGACGTAGCGGCTTAGGGTGCCTACCCTTCCCATTGGTATGTTCTAGAAGGTCTCATGGGGTCGTTCGTAGCCGCCGAGACTTTCTGTCTCTTTGGATTTTAGAACAACTCATTTTATCCATGAGATTCGAGTTTTAGGGGTAGGTTCCCAGAGAGATCAGCCAAATACCAAGTCCTGCCCTCAACAAGGTCAAGCCTCGTATCAGACATTTCCGGATATTCAACCCACTCTGAGTGGAATTATAAGAAGACTCGTAGGCGATGTAATTCCCCTCTGGTCTTAAATATAATTCCCACGCTTAGGTTTTAACAACAAATTATATAAACCCAAAAGATGCAGTAAAATAACAAATATTCAAATAAACAAATACTCAATTAAATTACTGTAAATAAATAAAATGGCTGTAAATAAATGCAATTGCGAATAAATAAATAAATAAATAAATAAAAATTTAAATATTTATACAAACCCTAAACCCTAAAATGGCGAATGAGCCAAACCCTAAAAATTTCGCCAAAACCTAAACCAATAACCACAAACCTAAACCCTCTCAAGCCTTAGGAGCATAATAATTCACCTATAGTGTATTCCCCAGCAGAGTCGCCAGCTGTAGCAACCTGCCCTAAAAATTATGATTTAGAGTCGCCACCTATTCTGAAGGGCGAATAGGAAACCCTACGCAGTTTAGAGATCGGGGTAAGTTATTATAATCAGGTTGAGGGAAGGTGTTAGGCACCCTCAACCCTTTCCTATTGGCTTTGAATCTAAGGGCCGAGTTTTATGGCTAAAAGTTAAGGTTAATAGCTAAGGAATTGAATAGGGGAAAAATTGAGATTTTAGGGAAGGGGACTCGCCTTGGTTATCCAAGTGCCTACGTATCTCCTCAGGGAGAATCAGAGTCAACGTAGTTCGGGCACAGGGTTGTACGCCTTAGAATTTGATTATGGAGGTGTTTGAAGGCTTTTTGAATGGCCTATCGTAGTTTTAAAATGCAAATGTTCGCAAGGTATTTTGAATTACCTTATCGTAGTTTGAACATCGCAGTATTAAAGGGATGAAAATCCGTAGTATCGTGGTTTAGTGTGTTTTGAAGGTTTTAGATTTGGGCAACAACTCTGGTTTAATATGTTACCGTTAGATGCGGTGATCAATAGATTTGATCAGTATAGCTAACGGATTAATGGGGCATTGTTGGTTACTCAGATCGATAGATTCGATAATCGCGGGCAGCAAATTGAATTTATTTTAATTTTGATATTTTTTCATCTCTTGTCTACTGTGACTAATAGGTTTAGTCGGGTCGAGAAGAGAATTAATTAAGGGTTAATGTTTCGCCAAAATGGCAGTGGGATTGGGCAAACCCTAATACTTAACCTTTACAGGGTTTTTGTGATTTAATATTAATTAAAATAGATTAAATAAATTAAATCGAGATGGTCGAATAATCGGGAAAAATATTATAATCTTAACCCTAATCCTAATTTTATTCTTTAACCCTAATTTATAAATTAATTCATTTAAACCTAATTATTTAATATTTATTCTAAATAAACAATAAAAGAAATAGAAATAAAAATAAAAAATACTTGTAGGAGCCAAGGATTGATCCGGCGCTCCACTGGTTGCAAGACATTTCGCTAGCCATCTGATCCAAGTGCGTTTGTTGTACATTAAGTGGGAGCGTAGCATGATGTACGAAAATAGAACCTTTGGATGATAAACGCGCGCAGGAAGGATTCTTGAATTTGGCCAATAAGCTTCCGCCACAGGGTCATCTTCCCCACCTCTCCATTGTTTTAGGCCGTGACTTTCACCTACGAACATTCTCCATGGCCATAGCCCCTATGACCTGGAAAACAACAACACAAGCCATAATGACGTAAACAAAGGACATGGTTCAATCAAAGTCAACATCCTGAGCACCATGGTATCTCTATCTCGGCCAGATTTTGTCTAGAAACAATAGCCCCAATTTCGGACCTTAAACCCTAACCATGGGGAATTCTTCAAACCATAACCAAACCCCAATTAATTGTCCAGAAAGTTTGTAATCATCAGCGTGAACATAAATATGCTATCAAATTTTGTTAAACACAAACGAATCTCTGAGATCGAAACCGAAAATAAACCAGTGAACTGTGAGCGAAATTTGTCGATTCTGGCAGCCTCAACCGAAAGTGAAGGTCATGGGACGACTCAAAGAAACACCATGAAGCTATTGGGATGCTTGAACTGGTTGGAAACAATCTCCAATTACCGAAACGATTTCGACGTTTTCCTAGTGTTGTTTTTTTTATCGAGACCTTCAAGCTGCGGATTTCGTCCAGCAAACCCCCCGGCCTCTGAGTCCATTCTGCTATTTATGAGGCATGGAATAGGTCAACAAAACCTATTAAATCTCCATTTTTGACATATTAAGATTTGATTCAAAAGAAAATTGAAATTTTCTATTTTAATCACTAATCACCCAAGTCAACTCTCCCACCAAGCCTTGCACGATTTCTTAGCCTATCCTAAGTTTCTAAACAAATTCCAAATAATCATTCATGATTTTAATTCATTAAATTCATATTTTTTGTATTTTATTTAGTATTTTAAATGGGCAAAAGAAATTAAGTAATCATAACAATAATTGAAACTAATTAAAAATGATAAACCTAATTAATCCTAATACTAATCCTAATATTACCTAATAATAATCCTAATATTAATCTTAATATTATTATCAAAATTAATAAATAATGCTCCTAAATACAATAATAATAATTCTAATAATAATAATAATAGCAAAAAGTAAATGGTAAGTTGAATAAAAATGAGTAAATATATAAGATAAATTGTAGTTACTAAAAACCCCAAAAAATGAGATAGATGAGCCAAATGACCGGGCCGAAGTACCTTCTAATTTTAACCCCATTTTAATTCAGGGTATTTTATAAGAGGGTGGGTTTGACAATAGGAATGTCAAACCCCATGACTCCTAATTTCGGCCCTTGATGAATTAAAAGACGCGGATTTGATCGGGCAAATTTTGGGGTATGACAATTGTTGACGATGAAGTTATCTTCTCCGTCTTTAAAAAATATTGTATGGTATGTGCACTATCATTAGTTAGTTTAACTACAATACGACTTTGGATACATTCTTTTTGTATTCATTTATTAAAGTTGGTTGATATTACATCAAAATCATCAGAAAGAATTCAAAACTAAGGGTGGCATTTGTGGTTGATTTCAACGAGTGGTTGATTTGACGCCACAAAGGTTTGTGGCATTTGTGCTTGAAAGGGTGGATAGTAGGCATTCGCAGTGTTAAAGGTGTATTGTGGTTGGGAGAGTGAAGGGGCGGAGGAAAGCGATTGAGATTTGGAGTATGACTGGTCGAAGTCGGGTTGAGGGATTGGGGTGTGATGTAGTGGTGGTCGAAGTGTTGATTGTTGTTGATATTGTTCTTGGTGATAGTAGTAGTTTATTTGGGGGGTTGAGGTGTAAGGACTTGGAATTTGAGATGGTGTGGCAAAAAATGTGTGTTGTTGTGTGGTTTGAGTGTGTTGGTATGTTTGTGGAAATGAAGATGTTTGTTGTTGGAATTGTGTTTGTTGGAATTGTGTTGTTGATTGAAATTGTGGTGTTGGTTGGAATTGTGTTGTTGGTTGGAATTGTGGTGTTGGTTGGAATGATTGTGGGTTTTCTTGATGTTGATGAAAGGTGGTGTGTGGGGCTGTTTCTTGTGTTGATGAAGAGGAGGCATAATGACGCGGGTCTGCCAAATACGATTCTTTCGACAAATATATTAATGGAATATTTCTTAACCATTGCATATATTCATCGGTGTGGCGTAAAGTAGTACTCATGTCACCTGTCATTATTAAGTTTTTTCTACCTTTCCACTCGTTGTTCTCATGAATGTTCAAATCAGTATAAGCAGCATCCCTTACATCCTTCTTCGTTATTGCGTGGTGATCTTCAAGACATCTCAGGGGTTGAGGGATGTCTTGAGTAAATCCAAATTGAAGCCTAACCCTGTCAGCATGATGCATTTCCACCATATAAAAACAAATAATATAGGTAGTTGCACTCCACGCCCGAGCTTCTCGTTGAACATAATGTGGATATTTTGCGTAAGGCCTCCACAAAAACTGTAAGACATAAATAAATATAAGAGTCGTATTCATGTAGAGGAAAAATTTGATATATGGTTTGGTAAAAAACTTACATCTCCAATGACCATGTGATCCAAAATGAAACGATATCCATCTAGATAAGTATTCAGAGATGCAAAATACTCGATACCTCATTGTGCAAATCTTGCATATTTAAAAAGTAAAATTAATAATATGCGTTAATTTAGTGGTAAAATAAATATATGGAATAAAGAATTTACCTAACGACGTATGGATAAGATGGAACAATTTCACTCCTTGGAGCAAGTCGTGGAATGCGATAGTAGGCCCACACAGCGAGAAGGAGTGAGCAGCCTACAACACTCTTGACGTCTACACGACATGCTTTGCACATCTCCCTGTAAAGTTAACACAAACACGCAGACCCCCAACTATATTTGCCGCATTCATTAAGATCTTTGACAAATTTGAACCAAGAAGAATGCAACACATTATGAGATTTGTCAGGAAATAAAAATGCAATCATGCTTAAGATACATAATTTTGCATGTAAAATATTTTGTTCCTCGGTTGGTTGAGGAATTTTTTCTAACTCATCCAAGTCATCGTGGATCCATGTCAATTTTACCGAACCCTTCACCCTATCAGGTCCATCAAAAGGTTCTATGCCTAAAGCATCGACACACGCATAATTAGGTCCTTCGGTTTCACCTACTACAGCCCTCCCATCTATGCGGAGGCCAAACAACATACTTACATCCTCTAGCGTTATTGTACATTCACCGATTGGCAAATGGAACGTGTGTGTCTCGGGCCTCCATCTCTCAAGCATCGCAACTACGAGTTTGGAATCGACACTTCGAAAGTTGATTTTGGCGACAACTCCAAAACCGGCTCTAGCCAAGTAAGGCTTGATAAATTCACTTGGCTCCCTATCGAATAGATGATTATGTAGTCTAAACCTTTTAGAATCATCCTATAAAAAAATGTATCCTTTTGTTAGTATACAAAAATAATAAATTGTGTAACTTACGTATAACAAATACTAGACAAAAAACTTACATATGCAGCCACATTCGCCCTTGTTCCTCTATGTGTTTCTCCCAAAGTAAGAAAATCAGACATGTTGTGTGATTGTGATACTGGTAAGCAAATTGTGTGTTTCAGATGAATATGCAACTCTTAAATTTGGAAGAAGTGATGACTTTGGAGTGACAATGAGAGGTTGAATTTATAGTAAAAGTGGATGCATTGTATAGACCAATGGATTAACAAGTGTAGTGCATGCAAAGAAGGTGCAATCTATTATCCAACTCTCATAATGACTCATGCATGCTACTACTCTATTGATGGGATAGAACAATGGTTGAAGTGACAATTGCATGCATGCATGCAACAAAAAACGAGCCACGTTTGGGTCCATCCAACCCTTGGACGGACGTGAACTAGCCACGTTGGGGTCCGGCCAACCCTTGGACGGACGTGAACTAGCTTTGGTCCTTTGCCTGGACCACCCCCCCACGTGTCCACTTTTGCCATGCATGGTTTAAATACCCCTTTGACTCAAACACACATTCAAACACACATAGAAAAATTATAGTTTCATTGAATGGCTCAGAGAAACATAATCGTCTCAGTGCACTACAACGGTGTTATCAGTAACGATCTAACCAACGGTTTTTCGTTTAGCAACACAGAAACAAAACGTTTCAAAGTGCATTGTAGGTCCGATTTTATGCATTTGAAAAACGAATCGAAACAAAATTGCAACTTCCTGTAAGTGAAATTATTTATCGACTTCTGTTGTTTAATGGAGACAACGGTATCATTTTTTACGTCATGAAACCAATAGAGGACGACGATGGCGTTAAAGTGATGTTAGAATGTCACAATTCGTTTGCTCCTCTTGAAGATGTCGAGCTATATGTTCATATTGTTAGTCCTCCCATTAACCAATCGCAAGAGTCGCATTCGCATCAATACGGTATGAGCCAACCCACTGATGAAGAGCCAACACAAAACAACGAACCGTTTATACCTAACGAAGATGTGGATGAGTACAGTGACGATGAAATACAAGAAGTGCGATATGAAGATATTTTTGGTGATGACAATGACCCTGATATCATTGTGCCGTTGCAGCCTACAAATGCACAACCGATTAGCATGTACGCCCCACCGGATCACATGCGAAATATCTGTTTAGAAGAGGCACAGTCTGGATCAATATTTGGTTAGCACAAAACAAACTATAATGATGTTGATTTATATGAGGGAATGGAGTTTGAAGACAAGGAGGAGTGCGTTGCTGTTATACAACATTGGCATATCACCAATAATCTTGATTATTGGGTGTACAAATCTGATAAGAACAGATATGTCATCAAATGCAAGAATCCAACTTGCCCGTTCAAATGTAGAGCATCAGTTCGCAAGAAGAACTCCAAATGGACGATAGGTAAGTTGAGTGGACCACATGTCTGCACAACCACTTCAATGTCACAAGACCATAGACAACTAACCTCATATATTGTCTCTCACTGCATCAGAGATCTGGTTAACACCGACCCATCAATTAAGGTAAAGCTCATAATCTCTCATATAACTAGAAAGTATGGTTATAATATATCTTACAGGAAAGCATGGATTGCAAAGGTAAAGGCCATAGAGTCCCTGTATGGAAACTGGGAGACATCTTACAATGACCTTCCACAATGGTTATTGGTAATGAAAACATATCTGCCTGGAATGATAATAGACTTGGAAATGTTACCTGCATTTTCAAACGAAGGAAGCCAGTTGGGTGATAAGATGATATTCCATCGTCTATTTTGGGCTTTTCAACCATGCATCCATGGTTTTGCTTATTGCAAGCCAATTGTTCAAGTCGACGGAACATGGTTGTATGGAAGGTACAGAGGGACATTGTTGATGGTTGTGGCGCAGGATGGGAATGGTAACATTTTTCCAATTGCTTTCGCTATTGTCGAGGGTGAAACCAAGGATGCTTGGAGTTTTTTCCTTCGCAATCTAAGAAGCCATGTGACACCCCAACCCAATCTATGCCTAATATCAGACAGACATCCATCGATTTAAAGTGCCTATGATGATCCTGCAAATGGATGGCAAAATCCTCCGTCTTCACATGTCTATTGAATTAGGCATATCGCGCAAAATTTTATGCGTGCGATTAGAGATAAGGAACTACGTAAAAAACTCGTCAACATGGGTAATAGTCTATTTGATCTTTGTGAAGTACTTTTTTCAAATGATCTTTGTCGGTTTCTTGACATGTTTATTATTTGTAACAGGATATGCATTGACGGAGTCAACGTACAACTACTATAGAGCCGAAATTCGTCACACAAATAGAGATGATTTGGAGTGGATTGAAAATATCCCCAGGGAGAAGTGGGCAAGGGCGTTTGATAGTGGGCAACGATGGGGACACATGACGACTAACCTTGCAGAAGCAATGAACTCTGTGCTAAAGGCAACCAGAAACCTTCCAATAGCGTCTTTTTTTTCGGCCACATATTTTCAAATGGGAGCATTATTTGGTCAACGTGGACATGAATGGACAAAGAGGTTGACATCAGGCCAAACTTTTACAGACAAGTGTATCAAGGGGATGACTGAAGAATTCAACAAAGCAAGCAGTCATAATGTTTATCAGTTTGACTGGGAGAGGTTCTATTTTATGGTGGCCGAAAGAATAAACCGCAACGATGGTCGACCAACTGGTACTTACGGTGTTTATCTGCGAAAAAGAACATGTGATTACGGAAAATTTCAAGCGTTCCATTTGCCTTGCTCACAAGTGATTGCAGCATGTGAAAGTATACGCCAAGACTACACCATTCACATACCCGACGTGTTCAAGATTCAACATGTTTTTAAAGTCTATCAAGAAAGCTTCCAGATCCTCCCACATCAAGACAATTGGCCGCAATATAGAGGAGCTACTCTTTGTCATGACGAAACTATGCGTAGGAAAAAAAGAGGCCGCCCAAATAGTACTCGGATTCGAACCGAAATGGACGACGTGGAAAAGGAAAAGAGAATGTGTGGGATATGCCGTGAAGTAGGCCATATCCGAAGTAAATGTCCAAATGTAGTAGGCCCGTCCAATAGGCCTCCTTAATGTTTACTTCAACTAGCTTTATGAATGTAATATAATGTCTTTTTAATTGAGTTTGCAACCATCAATGACTAAAACAACGTTTCACATTAAACATAACTAAGACAACATTTCACATTACTAAATAAAGACAACGAAATAAAGACAGCCACAAATAAAACCAAGCACACAGAAAACAATTAAAATGACCTCACAGGAAATAAATAAACATATTCTAAGAGATTACAACCATCAACACAATATCATGTGGTCCTAGCATCATCATAAGGACACCAGCGTCATTTTTCACGGCTCTCCAAGAACGAGTTACTACTCCATTTGGGCCTTTCTCCGTGACCTGCCTTTTAATTTTCCTTATCTTTTCACCCTCGAGAATGTTTCCGTCTAACCATCCGATCAAGTGCCTCTGTAGATGCTCGAAAGTTTGGGTGTTCCATAGTTTGATCTTCAGCGGAGGCTTTGTTGCTGAAAAAAATAATGTTGCATCTCTCTTCATAGGTGGAAACGTTGGAAGGGGTTCAGAAGACATCTCCAATAGTAACACTAAACCATCAATTGTAACTGGTGTGAGTGCAAATGTGACTGTACAATCTTATTTATAGGCAAAAAAATAATAATAAAATATATGTCCTCGTCCATCTATTGGCCGAACCTACACATGCTCGTCCATCTATTGGCCGAACCTACACATGTTCGTCCAACCCGTGACTTACTCATATTTTTAATAATTAAAATAGCATTTTTTTAATTTTTATTATATTTTAATCATTAATTATAATAAAAAACAATTTTTATAATTAATAAATCTTTAAATTCAATTAAAATAAAAAAAAGGAAAAAAAAAAAGGGTCTAGTTTGCGTCCGGCCCACCCCTGGCCGGACCCCAACTAGCAAAAAAAAAAAACCTTCTCCAGTCCGTCCAAGACCTGGCCGGACCTGAACTAGAAGTGTGACATTTTGGTATTTTTTTTTAGTTCGTGGCATTCTGGTATTTGAATTTCATATATGTGGCATAGTGGTAAAAAAAATCTATATTACTCCATATCAGACTGTACTAACTTCAAGTCTGTAATGTGCTAATACTATTGAAAAACCTATCTAATGTCTTCCTCACTTGACAGAGATGTCTACCAGTTGATATCAGAGATGTCCTTTTTTATCACTTGACTTGACAGCTAATGACATAGACTCCAAAGGCTCAGGCTCAGGCGATTACGAGAAGCAGCGATCACAATATCACATCAATACTATTATAAAAATAATATATTTGAGAAAAACATGAAAATTCACCCAAATAAATGGATGCTTCTTCAAGTGTTGTAGGAGAACAAAAGAAAAAGACATATTACATAAAATAGCCATTAGACATTATATATGCGTTTGTTTTTTATACATAGCTTCAAAAAATCCTGTCTAATAAAATAGCCAGACTTATTCACCCTTAACCATTGATAAAGAAGATGTAAGGTTTACATATAAAATGAAACTACAAAATATAAATTTAATTATGTCAATAGACATGCTGTCTATTTCAGATTCATGTATAGTTTCTCTTGGAATTAGAGGTTCTATTCCATATTCATGTCAAATAAAAAAAAATAAATAGAAAAAGAATTAATAAAAGAAATATGTCCATTAAAATTATATATTCATCAAAGAGGCAAACATTTAATTATTTTTTATGGTGTTTATTTTTTAAGTCAAACACAAATTTGAGATAAAAAATGAAAAATTTTATCACTGAAAGTCACTATTTTCACGGGTCACTACCACCACAATAACTTTTTTATTTTAATTAACAAAATATTTGTAAATATTTATAGTTATTAGTCATATTTGTAAATATTTGTTAATCTTAAATTAACATTTTTCATTCGAATTTTTAAACTTTTTTTTTTTGTGTTTGTAATACATATTCATCTTAAAATTTGATTTACTCGTGCGGACGCACGAGACTTCTATTAGTAATATTTATAGTTATTAGATATGTTGAATTTATCATATTGGTGATATGCTACATATTTATTTTTAAATATTTGCAGTTATTAGTTACTTTATAATAACAATTATACATCACTAACAATCAAGCCGATCTAAAATACTGAAATTTACTACTAAAACTCACTATTTTTATGGGTCACTATCACCAAAATACTTTTCTTATATGAATTTTATCATTGAAACTCACTATTTTTACGGGCCACTATCACCATAATACTTTTCTTATGTGAATTACTCACTACTATCACGGGTCGCTATCACCATAATACCCTTTTGCCTATTACATTTCCAACTTCTTTTTAAAAATAGCTACTATATATAGCTTCATTACATCTATATTATGTTTTATGAATCTTAATTTAACATTTCTCATTCTAGTTTTTAAACTTCTTTTTATACATCTGTAATATATTATTCATCTTAAGATTTGAATTATCCGTGCGGACGCACGAGTCTTCTACTAGTTTAAGTGAAGGGAGATATTTTTATCTTTTCTTGGACACTGTTTGACATAATAGGTTGGCGTCATCATCTTCACCATCATCATCGCATTCCTATTAATAATCATTTCGGAGACATGCAAACTCCATTATCCTACTACTATCTCCAACTTCCTAGGAAAACAATGGGCCATCTTGATTCTTCTCTTTTGTTCTTGACAACTTGTTGCTTGCTTTGATCTTTCGTGCTTTTTGCAAGTTCATGCAATGTTTGTGTAGCTTGGGAAAGAACATGATGGTGGGAAAAGAGCAAACATAAAAGAGCTCCATGAATTTGTAACTCCTTAGGCCTAGGGCTTGCTTAGAAATTGTATAACCTTGTATCAAGTACATTTTGAATTCAAAACAACTCTCATGTTATGAAAATGTAGCCTTGTACAAATTGTAGAGAAACTTGTGAATCAATCTCATAACACTTGAATTTCGATGATAGCTAATTCCAATTAGCATCCTCCGTTTCATTTTGTTTTCACTTGAAGTATATGATGATGTTATATGAATGTGAACATTGATAACTACTAACTCATGTGTAGTGATGACGAAAGTGTGACATGAATCTCAAAGAAATGGCCATGAATTAAACCCGAACCTTGAAACCAAATGAACTTGATATGAGTTGTCTTTCAAAAAACCAAGTACTGTGTACTTTAAGAAAAAGGATCCATCCCTAAATCAGAGCTTAGAAATATGAACCAAATGCTAAGCCTTTAAGTGATGAAACATAGTCCAAAGCTCAAAGTTTAACACTTTGGCTCCAATTGAAATTCAAATTAATGGCACGAGTGGACAAATATAAGTGTACATGGAATGAATGATAATTAATGAAAAACAAATTTATTCAACTACTAAGTTCTTCCTCTCTAATCCAAAAAGCTTTTAACTGCATAGCATTCATGGAGTTTCATGACCAAATAAATATAATCATCATATGCACATGGATGATGGATGGATGACTAAGTAGAAAATTGAACTTTTTTACCTTTTTACTATGACAATGACATGATATGAATGGACTATACTGATACCATGATCAGATGAAACTTAAATACTTATCCCTGAAGACGGGAATAAAGAGAGCAAACAGTTGGGGTACTACAGCTGCCTCTATTTAATTATTCTGAGTTAGATAACTTGACAGACCTAAGTATTCATGGTATCAATGGCAGAAGGTAATTAAATACATATATAATAATCCAAATATTGTCCCTCCTATGCAAATGGAATGGAATACAATGCAATGCATGGACTCTTTTTACTTTTTTTACAGGTATATTATATGAGAGACAAAATCTATGGGGATTATGGAAACGACTCGTAATGGAAATTGAATTAGGGGATGTACGAGGTAAGAAACTTTCTTGGGAAGGCAGGATATTTCTGGAGATCTGTCAGGATGACAAGGAGTATCCAGGAATACTTGGAATGAAAGGGATGAACCTTAGAAAGATAATGGAGACATCCAGAAAAGTATTAGATGCACAACTCTGAAAAATATCTTGGAAACATCTAGAAGAGCATTTGATGTGGAGTGGGACCAAACTTGAAGATGCATCAGAGACTTCATTGGGGAATATGTCAGGAGCATTCATAAAAAAATGGCAACTATACAGGGAAGAGGAAACAATCATCAAAGATGTTCAGGAAAACATCGAATGTTACTCTGGAAAACAACCAAAACAACCAGCAGAGATATTCAAGAAAGCATAAAGTAACTTTGGAAAACAATAGAAACATCCATCAGAGACATTCACAAAAGCATTGAATGTAATTCTGGAAAATATCAGAAACATCGATTAGAGCATTAGATGGAAAAAAGCCAAATGGAAGATACATTAGAGACATTCATAAGAGAATTGAATGAACTCTAGAAAATCACATCAGAAACATCATCAGATGCATTCAGAAAGTCATTGATTGTCACTCTAGGAAGTATAGAACCAATCGTAAGGAGACATTCAGAAAAACATTAAATGAGTTCTAGAAATTAACATTAGGCGCATCCAGAAAAGCATTGGATGTGCTAGAATTCAATATATGATTTTGAATAGTCATCGAGAAAAGCATTTGATGAAGAGGGAAACAAACTTGAAGGCGTCTAGAAAAGCATTGGATCGAGTCGTTAACCAAACTCGGAGGTGGTTTTTGGAGACATTTTGGAAAACGTTGATGAAAGGGAAACAATCTGAAGATACATCTAAAACATCTAGAAAAGCATGGAATGCATGAGAACAGGTTATGGAAAAATGTCAGAACAATAGACATATCCGGAAGAGCATCGGAACAAACAAGACATATTGGGAAACATCATAACATCAAACAAATTCGGAAGAACATCAGCTATATATAAAACAAGGTTCTGGAAGAACATCAGAACAAGAAAGGCACATTCGGGAAAAAAACCTCGGACACACAAAAGGGTTATGGAAAAACATCAAAATGATCGACACATTCGGAAAACATCGGATAAATAAAAACAAGGTTCTGTAAGAACATAAGAACAACAAGACATATCTAGAAAAACATCGAATAAACAAAGAGGGGTTCTTGAAGAAAATCAGAAGGAAAGACGCGTCCAAAAAAGCATCGGATAGATACAGACAAATAGAACCACGAGGACAAGTATATGCTTTTGCAGGTGACAACGAAGTTGGACTTTGACAACAGAATAGATGTTGTTGACAACAGGACCTGGGAAAATGTACATGAGCACGAAACAAACTTCGAGCTAGGCATGCTATTGAATTTTGTTTCTATGCATAATATATGAATGATCGATGCGTGCAATGCAAATTATTATGACAACCAAGGTAGACTCTTATTTGAGGTAACATTGGAACTCTAATTTCTCAACACATGAAAATCTGCCAACTCTGCTTTCGAAAGATGTCTTAGACACACTTCTCTCATACTTGTCAATTGTATCAGTTAACGATCCCATTGGGAAGGACTGGTGACTTATGCTTGGTGAATTCTTGAAGTAGGATGCCCCAGATTGACTGATTCTTGAAATGACAGCTTTACTGTGCGCTTGAAATGATTGCTCCGACATGAGTCTTGAAGAGATCTTCTCTGATCAACAAGATCTTGAAGTAGCTTGACCTTGGTAAGATCACTGATCAAGTTTCTCAACTATATGAACTTCCTTGATGACGGGTGTTTATTTGCAAAAAAAATTATTCATTCAAAAAATATAATTTAATGAAATACTCATGCAATATTGAAATCAAAATCATTATTGAAGGATATTGTTGATGTACAACAAACTGGACCACTGGTCAAAATGCAATTGGTTTAGACATTCAAAGGGAAAGATAATGCAAATGTATGATACCAAAACAAATTATTAGTGATAACACGAAAATGTATCGCATATTAGGCTTAATTTACATGAATTAATTTACCGTTTTCATCTATTATATTGCTTCACTTTGGTATTTCCACTGTTTTTCAGGTATTTGCATTCATCTAAGCTTCCATGAAAATAGGAGGAAGAAATGGGAAGAAATTGGCTAAAGATTGCACTTCAACTATTTAGCAAAAGTTTCTTCATGATTCCTCTGAGCAGAACACTGTGTCGTCTGGCACAGTATCCACCTTGTCCGACACAAGTTGATTAAGTGTGCCCCTCGGCACACCAATTTTTACAATCGGCACAGGCATAAATGTGACTTAAACTAGAAAAGCCCACGTACCAGAAGCAAGCCCAGTTCTTCCTAGATTCTCTAGTGACCAAGTCTCAACCCAACAAGTGATTATATAAAGCATTCATTTACCAATTTAGAAGCTCTCTCTCTCTCTCTCTCTCTGTCTCTCTATCTTTGTCTCTCTCTCTCTCTCTCTCTCCATCTCTCTCTCTTCCGTCAATTTTTATAACTTTTGTGTTTTCTGCAAGTTATAGTTTTCTTCTGCTATTTTCCTTTGTTTCATTCTTTGTTCTTAGAATTCTTATTACCTTCCAAAGCAATAGTTTCTTGCATTGAGGAACTATTGCAACTATTAGATTTAGGACTTTTTCATTTTTTGGAATTCAAATTGTAACCGAAGAAGAAGTCTGTACGACTGTTGAAGAATATTTGGTACTTGAAGATTATTCTAGTTTATTAATTTCACGTTTCTATTTACATGCTTTATTCGTTTTACTATTTGATTTCCATGCTTGAATCCATGTTTATATATTGTTTATGTATGCTCGTAATTAAAAATATGTCTAGCTAAATTTTCAATACCGGTGTGTAAGGTCATAAAATCGAAGGGTTCAATAACGATTTGGCATAAACTTTAATTAAACGTTTTTTTGGTCGTGATTTCTAAAACTAATATTAAATTGTTTTGTTATGAGAGTAAATTAAAAACTAAGCTCTAAAATCAACACAACGAGAGTTTCAGGTTTTTACCAGATAGTAGTTATCAAACATTAGCTTTAAATACAACGAGAGCGCTTTATAGTTAATTAGACTTTATTGTTTTTCAAAAAGTATGTTCATTTTTAAATGAGACACCGAGAGCAAACATCTAAGCTTGATCATATGATCTGAGTCAATAAACACGAGAGTGTGAGATAAAAAAATTTAATCTGATGATTTCTACTGAAAAGTGTTTTATACCAAAATTATGCCAATGACTTATAGGAACCCTGATGTCCGACTATTGCATACCGGTATCTTAATCTCTGATTATTTAATTAGAACTCTTTTTAACTCTCGTTTCCCCCTAAAACCAAATAAACCATTAGCTTTAGCTAAACTTAGTAATATAGATCGTACTAGAGTTGACCCTCAGTCCTTGTGGATTCGATATCTTTTAAAACTACGCGATTAGACTGTGCACTTGCCCCGATAGACTCATAAAGTCGTGATCAAGTTTTTGGCGCCGTTGCCAGGGATTGATTAGTCAATTAGTGCGATTTCTCTGTTGCACCGTATAGACTAAAGCAACAAACCTTGTTTTTATTTTCTATCGGTTGTATGCCAAGTACTCGCTCAAAAGGCAAAGCCCTGGAACAACCGGCGAACGAACCTGAGCGTCATGGAATAAACCCTGGTGTAGTTTACACAAACTTGGTGTAGTATCCTTTCAAAATAAATGATGCTTCAATTAGGTCTTTTGAAGGTTGTGATGTGGCCTAGTTCATGGTTTTTGAAACAAAGGATATAAGGCTCAAAATTTATTTTAACCCCAACCTATTCTTCATGATGATATCCATTCCAACTTAATTAATTCAACCTATGCATTCAAGTTCCAAGAGACTTTTGGTCAGAAGTAGTGATATGATGATGACTCACGAGCCAAGGGAATTTTTGTGAAGGTAGTCACTTCAACATTATGTTTTTGTCACGAATTTTGGTGACTTCTATTGATTGATTTTTTTTCTTTTTGTTATCACTAAATTTTTCCTAGACGGCTTCTTTGAAGTCTTCTGTCCATCGGGATTCCCTAAGTTTTGTCTAAGTCACATTTTAGATGTTAACTTAGTAGGTTTTTTCTTTGACTTTCTTTTTATTTGGAAAGATATTGACTGCCTTGCTTATGGTTGATGAGAACAACCACTGTCACTTTTGATTTTGATGACATCTCCGGCACTTCTTTGATGTGTGGTAAGGAAATCTCGTGATTGAAACCTTTATTGAAAGGTGTATGGGATGATTCTCTTGTATTTGAATGCACAACCAAATTATCTCAGAACTACCTTTCCCCGGGTTAAGATTACAGGTTTTTCGTACAGAAAGAAACACCAACTTCTAGGATTAAAGGGATTGACTCGAGATTAACTTCCTTATTTCTCCAGAGTTTGGAACTAAAACAATGCCTTACATCGTCGGTGAAGTTTTAATCAAAAGCATACCATTTAACAATTTGGATATTTTGTTTTCTTCATTCTCCCTCCGATCTTTGCATAAACAAAAGGTTGGTAAAGGAAAGTGAATGGGAGAAATATGGACATTTTCTTTGAAAATAGCAAACATAAATATGCGCAGCGTGAGAATGTATGAGAACGCAAGTGGGGGGGAAATGGATATGGTGATTGTAGAAGAAGGTGTGATTCTAGTTACTTTTACCAAGCACCATGGTGGATGCCACTATATTTGTCAAAAGTATAGGAGGACACTCAAATGGTTAAAATTTGTTTAAAAAAAATAAAATGGTTAAAATAAAAAATAATAATAAAGTATATGGTGGACACTTAATAATATTAGAGAATATCTGATAGAGGGGGTATAATAGAGTTTTAGTTTATAATATTAGTTATTAGTATTATTATTGGACTCTAGTTGTATTTGGGCTTTTAATAGTTGTTGGACTTTTAGGTTTATCATCCATTAAGAGTATTATATAATGTAGTGTCTTTGACACATTTGGGATATCAAAGAAATCAAATGAAATTTATCTTTATTCCTTTTATTTTATTTACTCATTTTAGTGTTCTTCCCCTTTTCTAGTTGAAACCCTAGTTTATAGCTTTGGTAGGAATTGCTTCCTTTCAATATCTCAATCCGCCCCATAATACTCTTAGGCACTGGCGAAATTTCATTTTTTTTCCCCTTGCTTCCAGAGGTGTATCTTCGGAAGCACATTTTTTTTACATTGAATTCTTCCGTAGATGTATCTACGAAACCATTTAAACACCATAAAAAAAAGTTTCGTAGATGCATATACGGAATAATTTAACATACAATAAAAAAAGGTGTTTCCGTAAATAGACATACGGAAGTAAGGGGCATTATTGAAAACGCACATGGTGCGTGAAAACCCCAAGAGGTGAGATGAGATATTCTCTAATATTATTATCTTAATTAAAAAATTTAAAGTTAAAATTTAAAATAATGGACTAAATTGACTAACAAAAGAGTTTTTAAAAGACTAAAAAACATAGTTTTAAAAATCGGAACGAATTGGCCGGTCGACCGGTTGAACCGGTTGGAAATACACGGCTGTTTTGTAAAACTGGTGGTTTAAATTTTTTTTTTTGTTTTTTTTACATCAAAACAACACCATTTGATTATTTAAAAAAAATTATAATTAAAAAATATAAACAAAATCTAAGACAGGTCTTTCTTCTTCGCTCACTTCAGTCGCCATCAAAACATAAATGTTTTTTCTTCATAGCACGTTTTTGATCGCTGTCAAAATCAAAAACAGCACTGCCATTTTCGACCGCCGCTCCTCCATCATACTCTACCAGTTCGGCCGCCGCATCTCCACTCGTTATCTCTTAAATTTTATTTTCTTTTTTCTCTCATGATTTTTATCTTCATTCAAATCTTCCTTTCCATTCTACGCGTATAGATTTTTCATAAACTTGATACTTCTAATATTCAATAAATTTACCTGCTCTTGATATTAACCAATCACTTAAAAATATTGAATATTATACTTTGAAGTCAAGTATTTCTATTATGCTATGATGTGTGAGTTTTTGGTTAATCCTATGAATCTGAAATGTGATTGTCAAAGCTTAGCAAAATATACTTACTACCTTTATTAATAGACTGTTTTTATTGTTTATTTTGCTTCTATCTGTTTTGTTGATAAATTTGTAGGAATGTTTTGTTTAATTTCGTGTCTTCATATTTAGTGTCTTATATGTTACCTCTATGACATTTTTACGTCTATCTCATATAGTTTCTCTGTCCCAAAATAATTATCATATTTAGGAAAAAAAAATTCCTTAAAATACTTGTCAGTTTAGATTACCAATCCATTTTTATATTGGGCCTGTTTGAAAGGCTTTTTAAAAACTCTATTTTAGTTTTTGAAAATTTAAAAACTAAAAACTTGTTTGAATATAATATTTTACAAATGTGTTTTTAAAAACTCTTCACAATTTTTCAGTTTTTAAAAGCAAAAAACTGAAATGGCTAAATTGTGTTTTGATTTTTATTTTTCAGTTTTTAAAAACTAAAAACAAAAACTATTTCAATTGTATCCTCTAATAAATATTCTTAATTTATTATTTTTTTCACTTAATATTAATGCTAATTTAAATACACCAATAATCAATCATGATAATTTGGTAAAGTTACCATTCTGTCTCTTTTATTTATAATTATTTTTTAATCTGCATGAAATGTTCAATTGGGAGGACAAATAATATGGGACAGAGAGAGTAGTTAACTCATCCTCATCATGTTATGTTATTGAAATTCATAAGTCAATTTTATATAGGGGATAAATTAATAAAATAAAGCTTCCTATATTGATTTTAGGGAAACGTAAAATGAAATGAATATATTATTCTCCCGTTTCACAATAGGTGTTCTCTTTGAGATTTTCACACTTTTTAAAAAACTGATTAATTATGTTGATTTCAATGATAAAATGAGTCTCAATTACTAAAATAACCTTATTAATAATAGGTGATGGAGTATTTAAATGAATTAAAATACAATAAATAAGGGTAAGTTAGTGGAAATAACTAATAAATATCACATTGGTATTCTAAATAGATAAATAATGTAAGACAAATAAAAATAGGAAAGAGGACACCTATTGTGAGACGGAGGGAGTACTTAGGAAAAATTGGTTTTGAATGTCTTCTGTTTCTAATTTATTTGGTAAAACTAAATTACATATTTTTAGAGACCGAATCATCTGGTTCGACCAGTTATATATAGTGACTTGTCTATGCAACCGAATTATTTAGTTTGATTTGATTTAGTCACGTGGTTCGACCAGTGACCTAGTAGTTCGACCAATAAATCAGTGACCGAATATTCTCAATAATTTTATGATCCGTCCGATTTTTAAAACACTATTAAAAAATAACATTTATTAGAAAAAAGATCAAATTAAAACCTAGAATTAAATTAAATTAAATGACTTCAAAACTAATTAAAAGTGTATATATTTGTGTCTGTGTGTACCCTTAATAAAATGAGGGTAATTTACCCTGAAATGATGTGCACGAATAAAATTTTCACTACAAGAAAATTGACTTTTTGTGACACTCAAAAAGTGTCACTAAAAGTCAATAATCCGTAGGTAAAAATCTGGCAGACATTGAGTGACGCCAACCCCTAGCGTCAATTATAAGGGGGTGTGGTGCTACGGTATAATAAGTGTCACAATAGCTTCTAGCTACGGGCAAATATCTACCTACAGTCTTAATGAATGTCACTATATCATAGGTCAGTGTTACAAATATTTCTATTTTTACCAACAGTTTTTGTTGTAATAGGTGTCACTAGAACTCTGTTAAATAATATTTTTTATTTTACCAAAATATAATAAAATTATAAATTAATTTTTTTATAATTGAAGAATATAATATTAAAATTCAATTACTCAGTAAAATATTTTAAAATACATTTTCTATTATTTCAATTTAAATATGACAAATTAACTTAATATTAAAATTAAACTATTAAATCATTTTCAATTAAATTCAAATATTTCAACATAGGAACAAAATTTCATCACAACAAACAGATATCTAGAAATAACAAAATTTCATCGGTGATCTTCATGAGGCTCGAAAGCATTGATGGAGTCCACCCGGCAGAAGTAGTACGTTAACTACTCAGTGATTCAAGCTGGTGAAGTCCGCGAAAGTCTTACGAATGCGACCAAGATTTTCCTGAAACAGAGGCATGTGCAAGAACATAAACGAACTGGTACACACTAAATTAATTCGAAACAGAAATTGCTAATATGCATAAATTATGGACGGAAGTAACATATACGCGAGCAATCCTAATTCGAAACAACATTAATATATCTTTCACACATTAAAAGACCCAATTTCTTTCACACATGTGCTTTTTGTGTTTACTCTTCTAGATAGATTACAAGACAGATTTAGTTATCACAATTTGCCAATCAAGAAGTTAAGAATTCAATTTAGTATTTGGTGAAGGTGATTCAGTATGTAAGAAAGCATGAAAACACCTAATCCTGCAACATCAAATACTTAATTTTTTTACTAATGAGCTATTAATAATAGTCGGGTTTGCCAAGGTTGCAAGTAACACATCTTTATCAGTAGAAGTAACACAGAGAATGGCAACAAACTTGTAGTGTCAAAACTCAGCAGTTTCCATAAGACTAATTATGCATTTGCTTAAAAAAAAGGCAGAAATGGCGCATTGCTTTAGATTTTTTGTCTAGAGTTAAGGTAGGATCTAAAATTGAAGTCAAACATAATATCTTCTAAGACAATAATGGGGCACTCACACTATTCATCCTACAGTTCTATAATAGTATTACATATGCTAATGTCGATGAAAATACATACAATACAGAAATTCATTGTCTCCATTTATCAAGCGATGTCGTAGAACAGGGAGAAAGAGCAAGGCATATCAAACTAGCAATGACATTGGCACTTACATGAATCCACGGTTTGATTGGTATAAGACTCCAGCAACTCTTGTGTACTAAGTGGTGTGTATCTGAGAAGAGAAGAATATCATTATCAAACACTAGATATTTGTGAGCCATTAGTGAAAGTTACACATCAATCATATGCATGAGTATTTCTCCTCCTAGTTACAAGCATTTGAATATTGATAATCACAATCAGATGCTATCTTAAACGTACCCGAGACCAGTAGCAAGCTCTTCAGCGACTTTCTGGTTGTTTCAGTTGAATCGCCAACAAGATAAATTGAAGTTCCTTTCAAAAGCTGTGAGGATCCAGCAGCAAGTGATTCCCATGATTCCATATAATATCAGGCCAATTCAACTCCGGGTCTTGTTTCTTGAAATTCACAACAAGCTGATCACCATCTATATACCTGCCCAAATCAAAACCACTCAACCAAAAAGGAAAAAAAAACCAAAGTACAGCAAAAATCCATTTTTAGTGTAGTTTAATTAGCACAAACCATATTGTTTCAGATGGTTTAATCCTATCAAAAAGAGGATTAGTTTGTAACAATGTAATAGGCGATCTTGAGCGCAATACTCTGAATCTGATAACTAATGATGTATCGTCTGCATCAACCGATATGTCTTTTGTGCTTGTTATATCCATGCCTCCTAAATGTAATCTTAACTCCATCCAGGTTAGGCTTTACAAGCTTTCAATTTACAGTCTTTGTTTAAATTACTGTCAAATATAAACTGTGCATATATTAGTTTAGAACTACGTTTGAGTATAAACCTTAGGACAGTTAAACTATATATATATATATATTATAGGAATATGGCCTAGGATTGAGAATGTCTTCCCGGTGAAGGCTCTTTCCTAATTAGAGATCTGTAGTTCAAACCCCCAAGATGAATTATTCCCGGTGAAACATCTTGGCAAAAACCTTAGAATCCAAAAATAATAGGACACATCCACCCAAAGAGGAATTATTCCCGGTGAAACCTCTTACCCATTTGCTTAAAGCCAAAATAAGTTCAAAACTACATAGCTTTCTCTTGTGCTATAACAAGGACCCTCGATTAGCCTCCTCTTGGGCTTTGTACAAGGACCCACAGGCTTCTTAAAAGCATTTCCAGCTTCCTCTTGAGCTTGTATACAAGGACCCATCAGGTTTCTTATAAACATAGGAACAGGTCTTTAGTCACCTTTTAGCCTACCCTGGTGAGTTTCTTCCAATTTAAACCAGACTTAAAACAAGCTAAGTTTGTCTCAATTTCACATTGAGTACACTTTTTTGGAATGAGAGACATGGACAGTCTCTGTCACCCTTATCTTCATCAATCCTTCTTAGCAGAGTCTAGGATCTATGTTTTGGTCATCCTCAGCATGGAGTCAGCCTTCATCTTAGGCTTTAAACAAAGAGTCTCCACTAGATAATCTTTCTGCCATCATTTCAATAAAAATCCCTGGAAAGGGTTAGCCTCCAAAGTCAATTAAAATCAATCCATCATTTCAATAAAAACCCCTGGAAAGGGTTAGCCTCCAAAGTCAAATTAATAAAATGTCAAAAAAAATAAAGATTTCATTCTCTTAGGAGATAATTTCCCCAAAAGAGTCAAAATCCCTGGAAAGGGTCAGCCTCCAAAAAACATGATAAAATCAGTCTTTTAATAGACAAATTCACCAGTAGAGTCAAAATCCCTGGAAAGGGTTAGCTTCCAAAGAAAAACAGTCTTTTAATAAATGAAACCTCCTCAGTAGAGTCAAAACCAACAAAAACAGTTAGCCTCAACCTTGGGCTTCATACAAGGCACCCAAATAATAAAACTCCCCTGTCAAGAGTCAGCCTCAACCTTGGGCATTGTACAAGGCAGATAATAGAGTCTCCCCAGTGAGTCCTTCATCACTCAGTAGCCACAACCTTGGGCTTTGTACAAGGCAGATAAACCATATCTTTCATGTGTCAAAGATTCCTAACACTTAGGATCTTTCCCCATATAGTCATCCATACTTAATTCATTTAAAAGTCCGCCACAACCTTGGGCTTTGTACAAGGCAGAAAATAATGTTTTCCCTAGCTAGAGTCAGCCACAACCTTGGGCTTTGTACAAGGCACACAAAATAGAGTCATTCATTCAATTATCCTCAACAGTTAGCCACAACCTTGGGCTTTGTACAAGGCACACAAATAGAGTCTCCCTAAGTAGAGTCAGCCTCAATTCTGGGCTTTGTACAGAACACAAAAATACCCTGTAATTAATCCCCAGTGGAGTCATCTCCCAGAGTCAATAATATTAATTAATCAATCAAAAAGCCTCAAGCTTGGGCCTCATACAAGCCAGCTAAAGTCAAATCTTTTACACAGTAGATAGACATAGTTTATCTCTATAAAGAGATATTTTTACTACTCTACCACATTCAAACAAACAAACATTTCAATTTCAATTTCAATCAAAGTCTCCCATTTAGGACTCTGAAAGACATGCTCTGGCACATCCCCAGACTTGTACACTTTCCCTAATTTGGACGAGCATCTTTCTTTCATTTAAGAGGCATCTGACTGGCATACTTGCACACACACAAGTAAGGTCCCCCTCTTGAATGAAATGAATCCAGTTATTCTGTCACTCTTTCAAAATGTTTGTGGTAGAATAGTACAAATACCTCTCTGTAGAGATAATTTCATGTCTCTTTACTGTAAACAGAGATTTAATTCCAAGCTTCAACCTTGAGCTTCAAGCAAGGCACCAAAAACAAGTAATTTCCCTAGTTAGTTCCCCGAACTACATTAAGCTCTGACTTCCACTAGGGATATGTAGGCATGAGGTTCACAAGGAATCTCAGCGAGCTAATAAAATACCAAAAATAGTCAGTCTGTCTATCTGTCTGTCTTTTCAAATCAAATCAATTCCTTCTCCTAACACAAAGGAGAAACTTTCCCAATCATTAGCAGCAAACACAATCACAATGACACAGAGAAGGTTCCTGTAGAGTACTACAGATATGTAGGGTGTTTAAACACTTCCCTATGTATAACCGACCTCCCGGACTCCAGAATTTCTAGTCTAGGTGTAAATCCCCACACTTAGCAAACTCCTAGGGTTTAGTTGAGATCTTTTTTTCCCTTTCCTACTCGTAGGACAAATAAGAAAGTTCGTGTGATATCGTAGGAAGAACTGAAATAAAATTCATCCCACCACGGGCGCATTCTCCTCCCAAATTTCGCGTGAAGGGTTTAGCGTGCCGTCCTCCCAAGTGAAACGGGGAGGTAAAAGAAAACGACACCACAGAAAAATGGCGACTCTGCTGGGGATATAAGTGTTCAAAACCTTGGTTTTTCATCCAAACCAATGGTTGACCTGTTGCTGGTCCAGCCCCAATGAGGAATTAGGGATGCCAAATTCCCCCTCAAACAAGAGAGGTCCTGCCTAACCTCTGTGTCATATCATGTGTTTGCTGCATTTATATTTGTTTATTTTGTTTATTCTGTATCGGGAAAGGGCTTGATTCCCCCTTGTGGTGAGAAATCCTATACCCGGATTTGAGTGCAACATAAGATAGGATGGAGGATGTCTTCCCGGTGAAGGCCCTCTAATCTTGGTTTCCAAGTCTACTCTTGGGATTTGCCTGGCTGGTTGTGATTAACTGCGCCACTGCATTCCGAGACTGATTTGTACCAGGAGGACCTAGAAACACATTAACCCCACTTAAAGCCTTTTTAGGACGTAGAGCGGTGATTACGGAAGTAATTGTCACGCAGATACTACACTCAGAGAAAACTCTCTTATAGATACCAATCAACGTATCTTTAAGGTTGAGCAAAAACTCTGAGACCCCTAGAACCCGTTCTACAGGTACAAAAATCATTAACCTTAGTTTACCATTGGGGCGGGAGATTGCGTTTTGGCTTCATGACCACTATACCCTTCAACGCCATGTTTGTTTAAAACTCTTGTGTGTGCATTCATGCATTCATGCATCATTCATTCATAAACAACTAAAAACAAAACAAAAAAAAAAGTCTTTTTCGAGTCGTTTTTCAAGGAAACTAAATAACGAACGTTTTGAACTTCAGAGAAAGAGAGAAACGGAGAAAGGACTTAAGGATCTATACCATGGATTATGGGAAAAAGAGAGCTAAGAAATACACCTTCAAGATTCCCCAGGTCGAGGAACTGGGAAAGCTCGGAAAACTGGTGGTCAACCCCCAGACTTTCAAGGAGAAGTATGGAAAACTTCTGCCTTTGCTCAATACCAACATGGTGGATGGGATCCTTCCCACCTTGGTACAGTTTTACGATCCAACGTATCACTGTTTCACCTTTCCAGATTATCAGCTCATGCCTACGTTAGAGGAGTACTCTCGTCTGATTGGAATACCCGTGTACGCGCAAGATCCGTACTCCGATTTGGAAAAGAATCCTGATGACGTTATCATTGCTGCAACTACTCCTTTGAACGTGGTCGACATCAGAACTCATATGGTGAGTAGAGGAGGAATTCAAGGATTACCCTCCAAATTCCTGTTTGACCAAGCTCGGTACTTCGTCAGCATCCAAGATATGAGCGCATTTGAGGAAATCTTGGCTTTGCTTATCTACGGATTGTTTTTGTTCCCTAACATTAATGATTTCGTCGACATCAACGCAATTAAGATCTTCTTAATTGGAAATCCAGTTCCAACCTTGCTTGCGGATGCCTATCACTCTGTGCATTCAAGAAACCTGCAGCGAGGAGGATTAATCACATGCTGCGTACCGTTGTTATACGAATGGTTCGTTTCACACCTGCCGAAGTCTAGCACTTTTTGGAACATGAGGGATGGCCTTTACTGGTCGCAGAAAATCATGTCTCTCACTCATACAGACATTGATTGGTGTAGTCCTGACAACGATGAAACCAAGATCATCTTCAGTTGCGGAAGTTTTCCCAACATACCCCTTATTGGAACTAAGGGAGGAATTAGTTACAATCCAGCTTTAGCCCGTCGTCAATACGGCTATCCCATGAAAAACATTCCAAGCAACATTCAATTGGAGGGTCTGTTCTTCAAGAACATTGACGATCATGGTAACATGCTGAAGAAGGAAATTGTCCAAGCCTGGCGTCTTGTTCACAGCAAAGGGAGAAGATTGTTAGGAAAACATCTTTGCATCTCCCTGGACCCTTACCTTCAATGGGTACGCGTCAGGGCATTCAAGCTCAGGATGCCATATCAACATCAAGAACCTATTCCCCTAAGGGAACCAATTTACCTTTTCTCCACCGATGTTGAAAAACTGCAAGCAGCATTAAACAAAGTATGCCAAGAAAGGAATGCTTGGAGGAACAAGTATCGAATTGTCAACACGGAAAATGTTGAAATTCAAAACATCCTAAGAAGGAAGGATGAGTTACTTGAAGTGCTCGATCGACAAGTGACACAATCATCACTTTCTCATCATATCCCTCCTGCTTCCTGGATTATCGATCAGCTCACGTCAGAGAACGCTCAGCTCAAGAAACAGAAGAAGATGTTAGAACGTGAAGTCGGCTCATCATCAAAGTTTTAGAGTCCTTTCTCTCAGTTTCTCTGTATTTCCTTTTTCAAAGTGTGTAAAACGGCGTTTTCGCTTAATTAATAAAAGTTTGATGTTTCATAACGTAATTATGGTGTTTCCTTGAAAAATAATAACTTAATTGCATATCATACATCGCTTTAGTCGTACGCACTGACACGAGAATTGTCGCGGATCTAATAGTCACTTTCCTTTCTCCAGAAAGAGAGGAGGAGAAGGAGGTGACCAAGACTTTCAAGCTGTCTCATCCATACAACACTCGTTCAAGTCGCAAGAAAAGAATGGAAGACTTTGAGCAAGAAAATGAAGAACTCAGAGAAGAGATTAATACTCTCAAAGGTACTGTTGAAAGGCTCAATAGTATGGTAGAAGCCCTGGTAGTTGCGCAGAATCGACCAACGCCAGAAGAACCGCAAAGGACTGTGGTTTCCGAGATTGTTTCTACTCCTATTCCTCAGTATACCATGCCGCCTGATCGACCTTGGGGCATGCCGTATAACTTTACTCCAGAAGGGTACATACCTCCAGCTTCTGAAGCTCCAAAAGTCACCATGGATATGCGTCCACCGGAGGGTTACAAACCTCTGGAAATTGAAGTTCCAAAAGCAACGGCAATGGGTTTCGCACAACAGAATGCTGAGATTCCAAGATCTGCTGTCATGGCTTCTCCACAGCCCATTATGCATACTTTTCCCCCGCAAGGCGGACAAGTATATCATCACGCTCCAAGTGAGGACGCTGGCGTGTATGAAAGATTGGACGAGTTCCAAGAACAGTTTCTGCAAATGCAGAAGGAACTCAAGACTCTCCGAGGACAAGATCTATTTGGAAAGAATGCTGCAGACCTCTGTCTGGTTCCAAATGTTAAGATTCCTCACAAATTCAAAGTACCAGAATTCGAGAAATATAAAGGGAATTCATGCCCACAAAGTCATCTTGTGATGTACGCTCGAAGAATGTCAACTCAGACTGATAATCAACAATTGCTCATTCATTATTTTCAAGACAGCCTGACTGGTGCTGCACTCAAATGGTACATGAACTTGGACAGTTCAGAGATTCGTACTTTTCGAGACCTCGGAGAGGCCTTCGTCAAACAGTATAAGTACAATCTGGATATGGCTCCCGACAGAGATCAACTCCGGGCCATGACTCAAAAGGATAGAGAAAGCTTCAAGGAATATGCTCAGAGATGGCGTGAAGTTGCTGCTCAAATTTGTCCACCCCTTGAAGAGAAAGAAATGACAAAAATCTATCTCAAAACTTTGAGTCCATTTTACTACGGACGAATGGTTGCAAGTGCACCAAGTGATTTTACTGAGATGGTAAACATGGGTGTGCGTTTAGAAGAAGCAGTTCGGGAAGGACGCTTGAACAAAGAACCAGAATCTTCTGTTGGTCCAAGGAAGTATGGAAGTTCTTTCCAGAAGAAAAAGGATCAAGATGTCAGCAATGTCTTGCACAAAATCAAGAAGAAATTCCAACCTCAAGTTGCAACAATAACTCCGGTTGTTAACTCGGCGCCAGCTTATCAACCTCAGGTCTCGCAACAACAAACTCAACAAAGGTCGCAGCAACCTCAGCAGTAGGTTCGACCTCCAAATTACAACAATCGGGCTCCAAGGTATCCTGCCTTTGACCCCGTACCAATGCCGTATGCAGAATTGTTTCCAACATTACTGGCAAAAGGACTCATTCAGACAAGAAGTCCTCCAAATCCTACAAACAGTTCCTCACCATGGTATAAGGCTGACCAGTCTTGTCCCTATCATCAGGGGGCACCAGGTCACAATATTGAGAACTGTTTCTCTTTCAAGATTGACGTTCAACGATTAGTGAAGAGCGGAATGCTATCCTTCAAAGATACTAATCCAAACGTCCAAGCAAATCCTTTGCCGCAGCATAAAGAAGCTTCAGTAAATCTGGTAGATCAACACCCCAATGTCATTCAAATCTACGACATTCGTCAGATAGGGGAAAATCTTGTCAAGATGCACGCTAAACAAGCTGGGTACGGTCATGTACCACCTCACAACTACTTCACATGCAAAGTTTGTCCAAAGAATAATCAAGGATGTGCCGTAGTTCAAGCTGCATTACAAGAACAAATGGACTTAGGATGGATTCAACATATCCGAGTCAGAACTGAACATGACATCAACATGGTTCAAGGATGTCCAGGAGAATACAAAATCTACAAAGTTGAAGACCTTGAAGGATCGGTAGTCAGGTTCCACAAAACTTTAAATGGACTTGCCTACTTTGGAACAGATTTCCACGCTTACAGTAGATGCAGAATCTGTCGAAGAAATTCACGGGGATGTTTGCGTGTTCGCAACGACATTCAAAAGCTGATGGATGACAATACCATTACTGTTCTTGCCAACAGAGAAGATGATGAAGTCTTTACCATATCTCCTCAAATTAATCAAGTTGAACCTATGCAAGTTAAGTATGATAGCAGGAAGACAGCAATTGTGCCGTTAGTCATCTACTTACCAGGTCCTGTACCGTATGAGTCCAGCAAGGCTATACCATACAAGTACAATGCTACATTCATTGAAAATGGTAAGGAAATACCATTACCGTCTGTTGTCAACATTGCTGATGTTAGTCGAGTCACCAGAAGTGGACGAGTCTTCAACAGAACAACAGAAAATGCGGAGAAACCTTCGGAGGAAGTACCACATAGGCAAGACAATAGTCCGACCAATGCTGTTCAAGCGAAAGAAAATGATGAGATCTTGAAGTTAATCCAGAGGAGTGAATACAACATTGTAGATCAATTACTACATACTCCGTCTAGGATTTCTGTTCTTTCCCTGCTATTGAGTTCTGAAGCTCATAGGGAAGCTCTACAGAAAGTTTTGGAACAAGCTTTCGTAGAACCAAGTGTTACTATAAGCCAATTCAACAACATCGTTGCCAACATCTCCGCCGGAACTAGCCTAAGTTTCTGTGACGAAGATCTTCCTGAAGAAGGAGTGGACCACAATCTTCCACTTCACATCTCAGTTGGCTGCATGGGTGATACACTCACAGGAGTACTAATAGACAATGGATCCTCTCTCAACGTCATGCCTAAATCAACATTGTCAAGATTATCTTTCGAAGATTACCCTCTAAGAAAAAGTCATGTCATCGTCAAAGCATTTGATGGATCAAGAAAGTCAGTTTTCGGAGAAGTGGATCTTCCCATAACTATTGGACCTCAGACGTTCAAAATCACTTTCCAAGTTATGGATATTCCAGCACAATACAGTTGTTTGCTAGGTCGCCCATGGATTCATGAGGCTGGGGCAATTACTTCAACACTTCATCAGAAACTGAAGTTCATAAGAAATGACAAATTGGTAACCGTATGTGGAGAACGAGCTCTGATCGTCAGCAACCTGTCATCATTCTCCGACATAGAACCAAAAGAAGTTGTTGGAACTAAATTCCAAGCACTTTCCTTAGACAAAGGAAAGGAGAAAGCAGCGTCTATCTCTTCATACAAAGATGCAATCCAAGTTGTAAAGGATAGCACTACCAGTGGTTGGGGGCACATTAATATTCCTACCAACAACAAGAACAGAACGGGAATTGGATTCTTTCCGACATCATCAAAAGCTATCCCAGGGATTGAAGTAGTTCTCCCAATTCAAGAAATTTTCTGCAGCGGAGGTTTTCTTCAACCTGTTCAACAAACAGTCAATATCATCGATACAGAAAGCACCAATGAAGAGGAATGGTTATCCTATCTTCACGAAGCAGGATATATCTCCCTACCAGAGTCTGATCCACCTTGCTGTTATCCGACTAAAGGATCTGAAAGAAAGACTCAACCAAGCAGTGATGAAGTTACTGACAGCTTCACCACCAAAAGTCATGGTTCATCAGAAGAAGTTCCTCCTATCCCCAAAGAGACTTGGGATACATTAGGAGAACCAAGCGGAAAATTCGACTACATGGTGAAATACTCCGCTCCTGAAAGTTCAAGAATATCTCTTGAAGATATTGTTCCAACTGGATGGAACAGTGATTTTGAGTACCTCTCTCAGCCAAAAGAAATGTATAACCCTTGCTATTCATCATCTACTGGTGAAGTCATCATTGAGGATTATATCCCCAAGTCACCTTCCGAGGCTACGGATTTAGAGTTCACATATCTAGTCAATGCCATCTTGGGAGAAGAGCAAGACCAAAATACAGAAGAGGATGATCTCGAAAGTGTCTCCGACAACGAGTCTCTCCATTCAGAAGATTGGAAGTTTCCTCAAAAAAAAAAAACCGACATACTCCACTTGGAAATGGGTATGCTCACACCGCTCAGTCTGCTGAAGTAGAAGAAGATCGTCTGAGTGTTGCAAAGACAATGGTTGGTAAATCAAGACCTACCACAGGCCAGCTTAAGCCTAAGGTTCCAGATTACTTAGTGCACAATGGGGTTCGCCACTATTGGACAGCTGTTAAAGTTTCAACTGTTGTTCGCACTCCTAAGTAGGAACTTTCACCGTTATTTTATCCTCTCACCATAGCCCAGGGTGAAGAGATGTTTCATAGGGCTTTGCATTTTACTATTTCTTAGGAAAATGTCCCTCTTTGCTTCGCCCAAAGCAATAGAGTTTTGTTTTATAGGGTCTTTGTTTCAAGAAATGACTGTCCATAAATAAAAATGTCATTCTGTTCCTTCGTTTAGTTTTTCCTTTTCTTTTTTTCGGAAATTGGTAATCCTAAAAAACACCCTAAAAAAAAAACATCAAAATTATTAACTGCATACACCGAGTCTTCCCTCGTTGTCTAAATAAAACTTATCACACATATGCAGATTAATCATAAAATACCCCGTTGAAACGTGCGACCGTATGACTTCTCCAAGCTTTGAGTTTCCTGTATTCGAGGCAGAGGAAGAAGAAGACGAAGAAATATCAAAGGAAATTTCACGGCTACTTCAACAAAAGGAAGAGGCCATTCAGCCATACAATGAGCCTCTAGAGATCATTAACCTTGGTTCCGATGGAAACAGAAAAGAGGTTAAGATTGGAGCTTCGCTTAGTTCAGAGATCAGAGAGAGTTTGATACTGCTACTCAAAGAATTCTCAGATGTCTTCGCTTGGTCTTATCAAGATATGCCAGGGTTGGATACCAGTATAGTGGAGCATCACTTGCCATTAAAAGCAGAATGCCCTCCGGTCAAGCAAAAATTAAGAAGAACTCACCCGGAGATGGCCATGAAAATCAAAGAGGAAGTTCAAAAGCAGATCGACGCAGGTTTCCTCGTCACTTCAGAATACCCTCAGTGGTTAGCTAACATTGTTCCCGTTCCTAAGAAAGACGGAAAAGTCCGCATGTGCGTCGACTACAGAGATTTGAACAAAGCTAGCCCTAAGGATGATTTTCCTTTACCACATATTGATATGTTGGTAGACAGTACAGCAAAATCCAAAGTTTTCTCGTTCATGGACGGATTTTCAGGATACAACCAAATCAAAATGGCACCTGAAGACATGGAAAAAACAGCTTTCATCACCCCCTGGGGCACGTTTTGCTATCGTGTTATGCCTTTTGGACTAAAGAACGCGGGGGCAACTTATCAAAGAGCCATGACTACGCTTTTCCACGACATGATGCATAAAGAAGTGGAAATCTATGTGGACGACATGATTGCCAAATCAGAAAATGAAGAAGATCACATACAGAATCTGACAAAGTTGTTTCAACGCTTACGGAAGTTTCAGCTTCGCCTGAATCCCAACAAGTGCACCTTTGGTGTCTACTCAGGAAAACTCCTTGGTTTCATTGTCAGCAAATGAGGAATTGAAGTAGATCCAGACAAAGTCAAGGCAATTCAAGAAATGCCTTCGCCCAGAACCGAGAAACAAGTTAGAGGATTTCTTGGACGTCTGAATTACATCTCGAGATTCATATATCTCATGACTGCAACTTGCGCTCCTATTTTCAAACTTCTACGGAAAAATCAAAGTTGCGTCTGGACAGACGATTGTCAGAAAGCATCCAACGGACATCGCTTCATCTTGGTAGCCATAGACTATTTCACCAAATGGGTTGAAGCAGCTTCATATGCAAACGTTACAAGACAAGTTGTCGTCAGGTTTATCAAGAATCACATCATCTGTCGCTACGGCATTCCTAGCAAGATAATCACTGACAATGGGTCAAATTTGAATAACAAAATGATGAAGGAGCTTTGTGAAGAATTCAAGATCGAACATCACAACTCATCTCCTTACAGACCAAAGATGAATGGAGCTGTAGAAGCAGCTAACAAAAACATCAAGAAAATCATTCAGAAGATGGTCATCACTTACAAAGATTGGCATGAAATGCTCCCGTATGCTCTTCATGGTTACCGTACATCAGTACGTACTTCGACTGGAGCAACTCCTTTCTCCCTTGTATATGGCATGGAGGCAGTCCTACCTATAGAGGTTGAGATTCCATCAATGAGAGTTTTGATGGAGGCAAAATTAACAGAAGCCGAGTGGTGTCAAAGCAGATTCGATGAATTGAACTTAATCGAAGAAAAGCGCATGACGGCTTTATGCCACGGACAGCTATATCAACAAAGAATGAAGAAAGCTTTCGACAAAAAGGTTCGACCTCGCACAATCAAAGAAGGCGACCTTGTACTAAAAAAGATCCAATCTTTTCTCACAGATTCGAGAGGGAAATGGACTCCCAATTATGACGGCCCCTACGTGGTCAAGAGAGCTTTCTCAGGAGGAGCCTTAATACTCACGACTATGGATGGAGAAGAATTCACCCGTCCTGTGAACGTCGACGCAGTCAAGAAATACTTCGCCTAAATAAACAAAAAAAAAACAGCTCGCTAAGTTGAAAACTCGCAAAGAGCGACTTAGGCAAAAAAAGAGCGTCTCGGTGAATCGAAAACCCGAAAGGGCGATTCAGGCAAAAATTAGAGACATAAAAAAATATATTAATCAATCTTGGTAGACTTAAAACCCGAAAGGGGTAGTTTACGCAAAAGTTAGGGATATATGGCAAGTAACTGTGTTCAGGACAAACTTGATCATTCAAAATCCATAGCGGAGTGTTCATCAGCAGTAGGTCATCTTCTACGAAGCACGAATACAGCGCAACTCGGAGTGGAAGGGAGAGATAACGGTCGTCACGTTTCATCGTAGCCCTTTTCCCAAAAATTACCAATTTCCAACTTTGTAAATACTCCATGGAATCAAGCATTTGGCTGATTACCATTCCATATATAATAATTTGAGCCTTGTGCTTTTCCTTTGCAATCTAGTCTTATTCAGTTTCTTGAAATGCATTTTAGGTTTAAACAGTCATTTTCTTGAAACAAATGTTTTCATAAAATAAAAATGAATTTACTTGCAAAAATAAAGGTGAAAGTTCTTTCTGAGGTTTACAAACAATAGGAAGAATGCAAACAGTTGCTCCGAGAACGGTTGAGACTCCGGGAACCAATATTTCCCCATGAGGTCGCTTTGCGAACATCTCCCGATGACGGATCTTTACTTCAATTCATGTTACTTACTTCGGACAGCGGACAATTGATAGCCAGATATTCCAAACAGAGTTCGAACTACAAGAAGAGGACATCTTCTGATCCACAAGAATTTCGGTCGTATCATAGGATTTCACATCCGCGACAATTCTATTCACATTCACTTTACATTTTATAATTGTCATAATATTCATGCATACATTACATCACAACTGCATAGTCAAATTAGGCTTTTAAATCATGAGAATGCCCGAGTCATGAGGGCATGAACTCAAGTTTCCCCTGCAAATCCTGGAGAAACTTTTTCCTTCAAGACAACGATCCATGTAGAGAGAATTCCCCAAGCAAGTCAATAGATGGTGGTCTCCCTCAAAGAGATAGTTTGTTCACTTTTTGGAATTCCTCAGCCGAGAATCTCCTGCAGAGCGACATTCGACAGTCTTCTTCAGATAAGATAGTCTGCTTCACATTCCGGAACTCCCTACAGGTTTGGTATTTCCCCAGCAGGGTCAAGAGGTGCCACTTCTTGTCAAAGGAAAATTCAGAATCTCCCAGCAGATCGACAAATGATTCCCCAGCGGAGTCAGTGAATGATAGTCTTCGTCCAGAAGATAGTTCAGATTCCCCAACAAAGTCAACAAATGGCAGTCTCTTTCAGCAGAAGACAGTTTGCTCACTTTCTATCATAACAAAATCAGCAAATGGCAGTCTCTTTCAGCAGAGGACAGTTTGCTCACTTTCTATCATAACAAAATCAGCAAATGGCAGTCTCTTTCAGCAGAAGACAGTTTGCTCACTTTCTATCATAACAAAGTCAGCAAATGGCAGTCTCTTTCAGCAGAAGACAGTTTGCTCACTTTCTATCACAACAAAGTCAGCAAATGGCAGTCTCTTTCTGCAGAAGACAGTTTGCTCACTTTCTTTCATAACAAAGTCGACAAATGGCAGTCTCTTTCAGCAGAAGACAGTTTGTTCACTTTCTTTCATGACAGGGTCGACAAATGGCAGTCTCTCCCAGTAGAAGACAGTTTGCTCCCCTAGCAATTGGCAAATGGTAGTCTTTCCCCAAGGAAAGACAGTTTGTCTGTTAAATACTCAAGAGATCGACAAATGGCAGTTTCTTCAAACAGTTTGTCTGTTTCTGGGATGCTTAACTCCCCACAGAGTCGATGAATGGCAGTTTTCCTCTTAAGGAAACAGTTCGTTGATTCCCCAGGCATCAGTCGACGAATGGCAGTTTTCACCCCAAAAACAATCCGTCCGCCTTCAAACAAAGTCATTAGCCCCTCAAAAGATCATGAGGCCATATGACATTCTTTCAAAGACGTCAAGTCAAAAGGGAAGATGGTGAAGTTTCTTTACAGCCGTCAAATGGCATCTTATCTCCAAGCGCTGATAAGAAGTTTGACGAGGAAACAAACCTTTGAAGTTTCTTTACAGCCGTCAAATGGCATCTTATCTCCAAGTGCTGATGAGAAGTTTGATGAGGAAACAAACCTTTGGAGATTTTCTCTTTATCTGAGATATCGTCCAAACGCAACTGAGACCAGTTTCGAGATATGGACATCCGAAACGAGGAGAGGTTGTTTACCTTTTTCTAAGTATCAGCACTTAGTTAAAGAAGATGGATTGCACATCCTACATTGCCATCCATTCACCAGAATCCACATCAAGTATTTCTGCAGGAGTTTGTCTCCTCATCCCCCGCCAAGTGCGACAACAGGATCAAATCATGCAAAGATTTTATCAATTACAACATCTCAGGAGCGCCCAAAATTCGGGCATTCTTTGATATTTAAGTCTCTTTTACACAGGAGAGATCGAGATCTCAATCTCTCTCCCTCCGAATAAAAGAAACTTAAATAGGGGCATCTGTCATACCCTAATTTTTGACCCCCCCTGAGATGACATATCTTCAGGATTTTTCATCAGGTCAAGACAAGTTCCCAGAGCAGTCATTTCTCCATCTGGTACCTAATCGAGGATGCTCAAAGACAAGAAAGCTCAGGCAAAGGATCAATCAATACAAGGATTAGTCCCTAATACAATCATGAGGCTCAAAGACTTCACTTTTCTCACCTATGATTGATTAGACATCCAGTCATATGAGTACAGGTTTACTCAGGTCACCAGACTAGGGTTTTGAGCCTATCAAGGACTGAAATCAGGGATCACATTTGGGAAACCCTAAAAAACCTCAGGGAACCATTCAAAAACATCAATCATCTTCAAATAACTCATATTACAAGGTCTACTGGACATCACACTTCAATTCAAAGTCTACAGTCATTGCTTTCACATGATCGACAAATTAGGGTTTTGACCTAATTCACCAAGATAGTTGACTTCTGATCAGGGCATGAATCCAAAACTCAAGACATGATTCAAGGATCTATACTACCTCCATATAATCCATTTATATCATCCATTTGTGGAGAATATCTTATTTCTACACAAAAGCCCAAAAATTCACTTTATCAGGAAAAAGTCAACTGTGAAGGATCATCATTGACTTTTAAGGTTTTTGGTCAAAAAATGACTTTCAAAGATCAATATCATCAATATATGGATGTCAAAGTCATTTGGCCAAAGAAATTCAAAGAAATTCATCAAGGAGCGAAAAGTCGGGAATTAGGGTTTTTGAAGGCATGGTGAGATCTCAAAATTTCACCTACACAACTCAAAAAACTTCCAACATGAAAGTTGTAGATCTTGCAAAATAAAACAACATCTTACAAAGGAACTTTTTTCAAAAGATCAACCATTTATGAAGTTTTGGAAATTTTGAAGTTTAGGTCATAAACACTTAGAAATTTTTCTAAGTGTTTTAACCTAGTTTTCATCCAACTTTGGGCTCATTTTTCACAAATTTCCTAAATGATTCTGAAGAAGACATAAACTAATGATTTGAAGTAGATGTTTAGGGCTTTCCAAATTGTGTTCAACCTTCTCCAAATTCAATTTGAGCTAGGAGTTATGCTTGTTCAAAGTTGGCCTCATGAAGTAAAATTATAGGTCATGGACACTTTTGGACTTTGCAAATTTTGTGCAAATAACCTCTCTTATGGATGCTACACGACCCATAACACATCTGAAACCATGCCATGCATTCATTTTCACCATGCCATAAGGATTGAAGAAGATTCTAAAAACAAGAACATGTGATTATGTAATGATTACATTTGTGAATTTATGGCAAATTGATGAATCACCCAAGGAATCTTCTCACCAACCAATTAGAGCTCATTTCTGGCTCAGAATTGTCCCCTAAGATCAAGCAAAATCGAGGGCTAGGGGATTGATCAAATGGAATCAAAATTCTCATCATTGCATAAGAGATATTTGCAAAATTCCTTCATGGCTAAGAAAGCAAATCAACTTCACTAAGGAAGCTCACTCCTCTGCAGCTATACTGATCCATTTGCCTATAAATACAGATGCATTCCTCATTCAAAAACACACCAAAGCAACCATATTACTTGCTTTCTCTTTCTCTCCTCTTGTTCATTGTTTTTCAAAGTTCTTTGGCAAGAAGAATCGATTTCTTCAAACCAAAGCTTATCTTTGGGAAGTGAGCATTCTAACATCTCAAGGGAGGTCATTTGAGGTGATCCAAGCACCTGGATCACTTCTGTAGGTGGAGGAACACTATTGTTGCTCTCACTTTGGAGCACTTGCAGTTGGAGGTCCATGGAGTGATTCAGAAGGTTTCAAGGCAAGCCAATCATCCAGACACACTCCTCAGGTCATAGTGAAGCTAACCAGATGGCTGCAGCTCATCTGTAACTCAGGATTCAACAACCTCCATGTCCACTTGAAGCTCAAATCGAGGGAGGTCCATAGAACAATTCAGAAGGATTCAGGCTACAATAAGCATCCAGTTAGCACCATTGAGTCTCAGGGAAGCTATTGAGATCATTCATTCAAACCCAGGTGCTCTCAATCATCCTCACGATCTCCATTTTCAGAGGTAAGTTTCTGAACTTCACCTCTCTAATTTAAGTACCTTTTGCGAAATAGCTCGATTCTATCTTGTTCAGCATCATCAGAGGATTAAAAACCCTCTATCATCATCCATTTATCTTTCAGTATAGTCATTTAATTTGATTTTGAAATTTTAGGGTTCTTCACGATTTCTGATAAATTAGTTAGATGTAGTTAATGATAGTTCATGTTAGTTACATATTTAGAATCGTGAGTGAAATTAGAGCAAGTTTCGTGTTTACATCATGACAAATGGTTGAGAAACGAGTGAGTTCAGAAATCCAAAAATGGAGAGCTTGAGGTTGAAGACGAAGATGGTGGTGGCGCGCAAATTTGAATTCTCAGGACAGGGTTTATTTTATTTTGAATGGTATGCGTTTTATTAACGACTAAACAACTTGCCCTAGTGGCCACACATGCGCCCTTAGTATCATCATGCCACAAGTCTGGGGTTCGAATCCCCCTCGCCCCAGACTTTTTCATCCCTTTTATTTTTTTCAGATTTTTCTAACTTGTTTTAAAACAAAACCAAATGCGCGCGTGTTATAGTCACCAACTGGCGTTTGGCTCAGTGGTGTTGTTTTGAGTGTGTGACTATAAAGGCGTGAGTTCAAGCCTTGGTGGAGACATTCCTATTTTTTTACCACTTTTCACACTTATTTTCTTCACAACTTCACCAATTAATTAACCTATCAAACTAATTTATTTTCACTTCATTTTTCACACACTTGTCATTTAATACATCTATTTTGTGAATAATCAAAAACATCATAAAAATATTATTTATTTCATATATTTTTATTAGGTTTAAAATAGTATGTTTTAGGTGTTTTCTTAAATACTTTAAATACATATTTTACTTTGTTTTAACCTAATCATTTTGTAAATAAAGTCCATGATAAAACCCTATTTGCTTAGGTCTTAATTGAGTAAAAATCTTTATTTTTACTTTAATTAAGTTGACTTTTGTCAATTTTCAAAACTATTTTTCAATCTCTGATTAAATCAAATGATTAGGGTTTTCAAACAACAAAACCTTGCATCATTCCAAATCATTTTTCAAATTGCTTTTACACCAGTACTGTAAAGTACTGGGCCTCTAATAGAGTGTAAGTCCCAAACACCTTCTCTTCTTAGCTTGTTTTCAAAACTGTATTTTCAAAATCTTCTTTCTGTTTTCAAAACATTCTTCTGGTATTTGAAGGGCATTATTCCCGGTGAAACTCTTCAGATACCTATGTGACCTTTGTCCATCTTCACTTCTTCTGTTTTCAAAAACCATTAACTGTTTATCATATATTCAACTGTTATCAACAAAACAACAAAAATACTGTTGAGGCTCTGTACATACTTCTTCAATGGCCTCCACTCCATCCAGGTTAGGCTTTACAAGCTTTCAATTTACAGTCTTTGTTTAAATTACTGTCAAATATAAACTGTGCATATATTAGTTTAGAACTACGTTTGAGTATAAACCTTAGGACAGTTAAACTATATATATATTATAGGAATATGGCCTAGGATTGAGAATGTCTTCCCGGTGAAGGCTCTTTCCTAATTAGAGATCTGTAGTTCAAACCCCCAAGATGAATTATTCCCGGTGAAACATCTTGGCAAAAACCTTAGAATCCAAAAATAATAGGACACATCCACCCAAAGAGGAATTATTCCCGGTGAAACCTCTTACCCATTTGCTTAAAGCCAAAATAAGTTCAAAACTACATAGCTTTCTCTTGTGCTATAACAAGGACCCTCGATTAGCCTCCTCTTGGGCTTTGTACAAGGACCCACAGGCTTCTTAAAAGCATTTCCAGCTTCCTCTTGAGCTTGTATACAAGGACCCATCAGGTTTCTTATAAACATAGGAACAGGTCTTTAGTCACCTTTTAGCCTACCCTGGTGAGTTTCTTCCAATTTAAACCAGACTTAAAACAAGCTAAGTTTGTCTCAATTTCACATTGAGTACACTTTTTTGGAATGAGAGACATGGACAGTCTCTGTCACCCTTATCTTCATCAATCCTTCTTAGCAGAGTCTAGGATCTATGTTTTGGTCATCCTCAGCATGGAGTCAGCCTTCATCTTGGGCTTTAAACAAAGAGTCTCCACTAGATAATCTTTCTGCCATCATTTCAATAAAAATCCCTGGAAAGGGTTAGCCTCCAAAGTCAATTAAAATCAATCCATCATTTCAATAAAAACCCCTGGAAAGGGTTAGCCTCCAAAGTCAAATTAATAAAATGTCAAAAAAAATAAAGATTTCATTCTCTTAGGAGATAATTTCCCCAAAAGAGTCAAAATCCCTAGAAAGGGTCAGCCTCCAAAAAACATGATAAAATCAGTCTTTTAATAGACAAATTCACCAGTAGAGTCAAAATCCCTGGAAAGGGTTAGCTTCCAAAGAAAAACAGTCTTTTAATAAATGAAACCTCCTCAGTAGAGTCAAAACCAACAAAAACAGTTAGCCTCAACCTTGGGCTTCATACAAGGCACCCAAATAATAAAACTCCCCTGTCAAGAGTCAGCCTCAACCTTGGGCATTGTACAAGGCAGATAATAGAGTCTCCCCAGTGAGTCCTTCATCACTCAGTAGCCACAACCTTGGGCTTTGTACAAGGCAGATAAACCATATCTTTCATGTGTCAAAGATTCCTAACACTTAGGATCTTTCCCCATATAGTCATCCATACTTAATTCATTTAAAAGTCCGCCACAACCTTGGGCTTTGTACAAGGCAGAAAATAATGTTTTCCCTAGCTAGAGTCAGCCACAACCTTGGGCTTTGTACAAGGCACACAAAATAGAGTCATTCATTCAATTATCCTCAACAGTTAGCCACAACCTTGGGCTTTGTACAAGGCACACAAATAGAGTCTCCCTAAGTAGAGTCAGCCTCAATTCTGGGCTTTGTACAGAACACAAAAATACCCTGTAATTAATCCCCAGTGGAGTCATCTCCCAGAGTCAATAATATTAATTAATCAATCAAAAAGCCTCAAGCTTGGGCCTCATACAAGCCAGCTAAAGTCAAATCTTTTACACAGTAGATAGACATAGTTTATCTCTATAAAGAGATATTTTTACTACTCTACCACATTCAAACAAACAAACATTTCAATTTCAATTTCAATCAAAGTCTCCCATTTAGGACTCTGAAAGACATGCTCTGGCACATCCCCAGACTTGTACACTTTCCCTAATTTGGACGAGCATCTTTCTTTCATTTAAGAGGCATCTGACTGGCATACTTGCACACACACAAGTAAGGTCCCCCTCTTGAATGAAATGAATCCAGTTATTCTGTCACTCTTTCAAAATGTTTGTGGTAGAATAGTACAAATACCTCTCTGTAGAGATAATTTCATGTCTCTTTACTGTAAACAGAGATTTAATTCCAAGCTTCAACCTTGAGCTTCAAGCAAGGCACCAAAAACAAGTAATTTCCCTAGTTAGTTCCCCGAACTACATTAAGCTCTGACTTCCACTAGGGATATGTAGGCATGAGGTTCACAAGGAATCTCAGCGAGCTAATAAAATACCAAAAATAGTCAGTCTGTCTATCTGTCTGTCTTTTCAAATCAAATCAATTCCTTCTCCTAACACAAAGGAGAAACTTTCCCAATCATTAGCAGCAAACACAATCACAATGACACAGAGAAGGTTCCTGTAGAGTACTACAGATATGTAGGGTGTTTAAACACTTCCCTATGTATAACCGACCTCCCGGACTCCAGAATTTCTAGTCTAGGTGTAAATCCCCACACTTAGCAAACTCCTAGGGTTTAGTTGAGATCTTTTTTTCCCTTTCCTACTCGTAGGACAAATAAGAAAGTTCGTGTGATATCGTAGGAAGAACTGAAATAAAATTCATCCCACCACGGGCGCATTCTCCTCCCAAATTTCGCGTGAAGGGTTTAGCGTGCCGTCCTCCCAAGTGAAACGGGGAGGTAAAAGAAAACGACACCACACTTGGTTCAAGACCACAAGAGCGATTTTGATACATTTGCATCCAACTCGACCCTAAGACAGAATCAGTTTGAAGAAACTGCTCTGAATCGTCATGCCAACATAAGCCAAAGCTTCAACACTCTCAACCTATCTGTGCTGGATCTGTTGGAACAAGTTGAAGAAGATCGCCCTCATACATTTCAGAGAGGAAGAGGAAGAAGGGGCAGGCGTTAGGATGCATTCTCCATCATATCATCATATCATTGCATTTCATCTCATTATCATTATGTTAAATTTCTATATGTTGTCGCACTTTTTTTTGGTTTGTTAATCTCTTGGATTATTATGTATGTTGAAGTGTACCTTTAAACATGTCTGGCTCTTATGGTTTCACTATCTACCTTTTATCTATTATACTATGAATGCTAGCGTTTTCTTTTTATCTATGTTTCTCTTGTTACTCTCCTCTTCTGTTTCGTTGTATCTCTTTTGATGTTGTCAAAGGGGGAGATAGATGTCGAGTGTACGGGGGAGCTCAGCTGAGTGTACGGGGGAGCTTTTACCACTTATTGCTAAAGCTTCTACTACCGGTTTGCCATCATCAAAAAGGGGGAGTATGTGAATACAAGATCACACTCACAAAGATGTTTTTGATTCATGGCAAACTCAACAAGCATACAAGCAACAAGGCACAAGCAGAAGAACTCAAAGAAAAGCAAGCATTGATCACTTATGACAGAGCAGGTCGACCTACTATGCATATAGGTTGGCTCAACACAAGCAAAACAAGAAGAATGCAAAAAAGCAGCAGTAGGTCGACCTACTGTCAACCCAGGTCGACCTAAAATGGAGAAAATTCCATACACTTCTGCTAGGTCGACCCACACATCAACTAGGTCGACCTAAATTGAAGAAATGTCCCAAAACGCACTTGAAGAGAATTCTGGTCGACCTACTTCCCTAACAGGTCGACCTAATTGGGAGCAAATATCATTCAAAACTAATGCACCTCTGCTAGGTCGACCTAAGCACTACAAGAGGTCGACCTAATTGATCAAAAATGCCAAAATTTCTGGTTTTCTCTGCTCCAACTGATAAGCTCTCATATATATTGTCCAAGGTTCAATTATTGCAATGAACACCAACGACTGAAAGATACACAAAGTCTTCTCATCTTCGTTCTTCATCATCTCCAACACAATTACACATAATCATTCTTGCGTTGAGGGTTAGTGATCGAGTTCGATAACGTCCCTGGAACGGAATTGAAGATTCCTAGTGGGTGAAGATTTGTGGGGTTTTTGGTGAATAAAATCCGAGGGTTTTGTCCTCCAAGATAGGTGTTTCTTGGGGGTTTTTATCAAGAGGTTTCATCAAGGATCCATCTGAGTGTGAAGATTGAAGAACAAGGGTTCAAGGCAATTCAAGACACTGCAGAAAAGGGATCAAGTGAAGCTCTTGCATCACCTTGATCTGGCTCAAGATTAAGGGGGAAGAAGATTCAAAGGATCGAAAAATTCGGTTTATTGTTTATCGCTTTGCTTTCTTCTTTGTATAAACTGCTTTCAACATTAATGGAAGATTTCCCAATTTCAATTTGGAATTGGGGGCAGACGTAGTCGTAGCGAGGACGATCGACGAACTGCCTGAACAAATATCGTGTTCTTGTCGCTTTTATCTTTTCATTTACGTTCTGTTCATATTTGGTCATAATTGCAAAATTGATTAACGATTCGAGTGTTAAAATTGTGAATTAAGATTCTGCATAAACATCACAATTCACCACATCTTGAATCATCATCAATTTGAACATTATCACCAAGTGTTTGTCTTTTTGCTTATTCCATTATTACTGCATTGCAAACCAAAGTTTTTCAATTTAGAAGTTAATTGATTTTCAGCTATGAAACATATTGATTCGATAACATATCACTTCATCGTTAATCTCAATTATCTTTTGGTTTTGTCACATATACGACCCTTGCAATAACGGTCCGGAATAGACGCAAGTCGATTCAGAACCGCTTTCGCTTTAGTTCGAAATAATTCTGAAAAACTCTGTGAGATCTATTCACCCCCCCTCTAGATCCTCAGGCCAGCGTCTAACACCTTTCTGCACTGTTGTGAATTGTTTGAACCCTTGTTCTTCAATCTTCACACTCAGCTGAATCCTTGATGAAGCCTCTTGATAAAAACCCCCAAAATTCACCAATCTTGGAGGAAAAAACCCGCATATTTTGTTCACCAAAAACCCCACAAATCTTCACCCACTGGTAATCCTCATTTCCTTTCCATGGACGTTATCGATCTTGATCACAAACCCTCAACGCAAAAATGATTGTGTGTAATCGAGTTGGAGATGAGATGAAGAACAAAGATGAGAAGCCTTTGTGTATCTTTCAGTTATTGGCGTTGTGAATGAATAACTAACAGAAAATAATATAAATAGGTGCAGCAAACCAAGAACACCTGAAGCGCACCATTTTGGCAGATTTTGAGGTAACAGGTCGACCTACCTCATTGATTGGGTCGACCTAAATGGAGCAGATTCACCATTCTTCTATTTGTGTTCAGCTGAGTAAGCTTTAGGTCGACCTAATGACAGTTGAATTTGGTTCTTGTGGATTTTCTTCAATTTAGGTCGACCTAGTTACTTGGTTAGGTCGACCTAAATGAGACAGAGGTGAACTTTGATTATTTGCTTCAGTTTGAGTCGGCCTAATGGATGTATGGGTCGACCTAAAGCATCTTGTATCCCAAAATCTTGTCTTTATTTCAGTCATTCACTTGAGACTTGACGGTTTGTTCACTTACGATGTTTACCATGAATCGAAAACTTCTTGATGAGTGTAGGGTTGTACTTACACATAGCATCTCACTCATAACTCAATTGTGTACTTTGAAATCATGAATAAATTTTGACTACTTTAGTAATGAACCAATCCATACTTTAGAATTTCAAATATTGATTTCATTTTATCTTTCAACCAATTTATTTAACACAATATCATTCATTATCGTATGGTCATTTGAATGTTTCATTTTATTAAGAAATCATAGCAAATAGTGTTAATTTATATTTTACTGTTATGCTACTGCATTATATTAAAATATAAAATCCTTGCATTGAAACAATGCAATAATTCATAGTAAAAACTTTTCACAATTATATCATATATACATACAAAATAGGACTCGTAAAACCAACACAATATGATGAATATATAATTGAATTATTTCGAATTCAATTTCAATTTTTACGCAGTACCGCCACGTAGCATTAGCGCACAATATATGTATCATATTAGTGATAATAACAGTAACATGTTCATATTATTTGTATTGACATAAGTGCAAATCTTTGTTTCAATATTAAGAAATCGACACCGTGTGAACCTACGTTAGCATCATGGTTAATGATACTACATAGGCCATTAAATATATATACTAATGAGTCATGTCAAAATACAATGCAATTAAAAGAAACCATGCATTTAAAAATTATTTAGTTGTACTGTATCGCAAAAATAGTATAACAAACATATATGTATGTATAACACAATGAGGAGTGCTAGCAACACTCTCTTTTCAACACTCTCTCAAACACTCACTTTGTTATTGGTTAAAACATGTGTGGGTCTCTTACTTTGGAAATGGATCCCACATAAAGTAGTTGGACCCACACATGTCACTAGTACAAAAAGATTAATATAATTTTAAATTTTACACCCAATATACTAAAAACGGGTGTAAATTAGAAACACGGTGGCAATTTTGTAAATAACATATCATTGTAAATATTATCAGGTGACAATATACACCCTGTTTTCTAAAAACGGGTTTAAATTAAAAATATAATTATAATCAAAGTTCAATTACTCCCTTTAAATAAAAAACGGGTGTAAATTTATATGAAAAAAAATTTGTTTAATTCTATAACTCAAAATACATGTGACATATTAATAAATAATTTAAACATTATTAATAAATTAATGAATAAATATTAATGTGTCTAAATTTATTAGGTGAATAAAAATACTTTAAACATTATACTAAGAGTCTTTATTAGATGAAACATTATACTTTAAACATTTAAACATAATATTCTAAATTTATTGATATAATAAAATACTTTTTTTTTCTATTGAACAGTAATGGCAATGAACTTATTTCAACATTTTGATTCAAAGAAACTCATTTTCAACTCTTTTAGAAAACTTATTTCACGAAACTCATTTTGAACGCAATGGCAGTGGTGATTTCGTGTTTCAGCGAAATTTGATTGGAAAAGAGGTTGATTTCGGGTTTCTGCAAAGTTTGATTTCAGACTTTACGAAATCCTTTCTCTAAACCACACTGGGTCGAATGATACCCTTCAACTTGCTGTGACAACACCATTCTCTCACTGAAAACGAAGCTGTCTTCTTCGCTCACTCTCATTTCACCGAAATAGTTACGACAACGAAGCTGAGAGGAAACTATCGCAGTGACGATAACGAAGTTGAGAGGAAATCATTTTGCAGTGACGACATTGGTAAGGAATACTTAGGGTTTTATACTTTGAACGACATTTGTAGATGAAGAATTAGGGTTTGGAACAAAAGAGATTATGGCCTCTGTTTCGATCACGATGTGAGACAGCGCAAGTTAAAGGCTCGTCAAGCTCACAAGCACTCTGAAAAGGCCCAGAAGGTTTAATTCAAATTACTTTTATTCAAACAAGTTATGTATTTGTAATTTTATGTTGCATAAATCTAATTGTGTTTCTGTTTAATTTGAATGCAACAGAGTTTGGGTATTAAGGGTAAGATGATTGCCAAGAAAAATTATACGCAAAAAGCACAGATGAGGAAGACGTGAGTTTCATTGTTGTTATGTTCATTGTGTTGGTCACATTGTCGATGTTAGATAATAATTAGTGCACTAGGTTTTCATTGATATGGTTTTGTTGGTGAAATGTAAGAGAGATTGATTTCAATCTTGTATGTGAGCAGTTTGGCCATGCATGAGGAATCAACAACTAGGCGTAAGGCTGGTGATAATGTCCAGGATGGAGCTGTTCCTGCGTATCTTCTGGATCGTGAAAGAGTAAGTATTACATTTATTGTTTCCGGTAACATGATCTTGTTGCCACATGATTGTCACGGCGTTTTGATTTTGTCGCATGATGGGTTTGTAAAGGCGTCATGCTGTTTTTGCTTCTATAGTCTTTTAGTTTATTGTTATTATGTTAAGGGGTATTAGACAAACAGAATGTATATTACTCATTTTCAGAAGCAGGTCTTATGGTATATGGTTTGCTATTTTGCAGCCAAACAATGGAGGAAGAGTGTCTTTCTTCCTCAAAACCTTTCTCTGCAAAAACCCAATCAACCTCCTTCCCTCGCACATGGCCATTTCCCTCTTCACAACACTTCCATTTCTTTCCCCAACAACCACCAAATTCATTTCATCCCAATCCACTCTATCCCCACTTCTCTCAAATCCAACAACACGACATCACTTCTCAATTATCCCCATGAACTCAAGCACCGCCACCAGCTCAGCAGCATCTTCTTCCTTAATGCAGCACGTACCACAACAAGACTCCAATGAAATGGAACGTACCGCGAACCTAACATTTCAAAGATACAATTCCAATAGCACCAAGAGGAGTGGTAAAGAGACATCAATTGTCTGGTTTAGAAACGATCTCAGAGTTTTGGATAATGAAGCTCTCTACAAATCTTGGCTTTCTTCTCAAACTATCTTGCCTGTTTATTGCGTCGATCCTCGACTCTTTGCCACCACTTACCATTTCGGATTTCAAAAAACCGGAGGTATATCCATTCTTCGTCACATTCACATTCTTTTATGCACAGTTAGTATTTGAGCTTGATTATTTATTTTAAATGTTTGATGAGATAGGTTATATTGATGGAGTTTTCATATTTTTTTATGATGGAAGAAGGTATAAGGTTGGTTTGTTAATGAGTGTATAATTGTCAGGTTTATGCACAGAAAGAAACTTGCAGTGAGGAGTTGAATGTTGAAAGGTCTGTCAGTAGATGTCTTCAGGTTTTTGTTTTTAGGTTTGTCCTCTCATGTGGGAAGGACTCTACCATGAAGCTTTGGGAGGTTGGCACTGAAAGATTAGTCAAACAATATGTTGGTGTCGTGCATACACAACTAAGATTCCTGGTACATTTATTGGCTTTATTTACTATTTAGTATACTTTTGTTTTGGTCTATTCATTTAGTGGTAAGCCAATCTTTTGGTTTTATTGATGCAAATACATAGAATCAAAATTTGCACTGAGAGAGATATTTATGCTTGTCAATTTTTGTAGTCGCATATTCTCTTATATATATAATTTTTCTGAAGCAAAAAATGAAGAAAATTGGGAGTGTCATCTTTGGCCTAATTTTTCTGTAAAAGAACAATGATGCAACATATTAATAGCTAGCATATAGTAAAAGAATTAGAAAGGATGTGCTTTTGTGTACATCAAGTATGTTTAAGATAGTTTGGTATTTGTAGATCAAACATATATGATAAATTTGTCCAAAAATAATTTGACAATAAAGAAATACTAGTCTCTACCACGAGTCTCACCATATCATTATCGTTTAAAATAGTAATCCTAGATGTATACAAAAATCTGAATCTCAGCTGACGACTGTTTTAATATATCGTTGGTCTTTAAACGAATAATCTTTAAAATATTTTAGGACACTTTTTTAAAACGGAAAGTATTATGATGAGAAAGAGACTAGATTAGAGACCTTTCGAGGACGAGGGCGAAGGGAGCCATGAAGATAGTTGCGACAATATGACGGTAGACGGAGAGAACCCAATGACTCATGCCATGCTTGAATGAAACCATAGTGATGATATACATTCATGCATAACCAAATTGAAGGGACACCATAGAAAGGTAAGGCTTCAAGTCGCGTCACCCCTTGATCATTTTATCACATGTTTCTGCCATATCTTACTTAGTGTGTCTTTGTTGTAATAAGCTTTACACACAAGAGAAGACACACTCACAAACTCTCACAATGGAGGTATTGGTTTGTGACTTGTGAGTTTGTGGATGACACTTGAAAATGAGAAATTGCCTTTTATAGGCCCAAAAAGCAAAACAAAATCTATAAAAGAAAAAAAGATATACAAAACTCTAAAAAGAAAACCATAGTTTTTCACAATAGCGGATGCCACTTACTCTCTCACCTCAATTTTCATTCCCATAGATATATATTCCCTTATCCATTTACAAAAAAAAAAAGTAAAAAAATTATTCCTAGAATTTCATCAAATTAAAAAAAGATTTTAAGAATAGGTATCTACTAGTTAAGTTCCCTTATATCATGATATTTTACTTTTAATTCATATTCTCTTTATTGATCCTAATTAATTAAAACATAAGATTCAATGTTATAGTTATCATGGCAGTAAGCAAAGTTTTTAAAATTGCAAATTCCAAGTTCTCGGGAAAAAATCCAAACTTTTTAGCTGAATAAAATAATCTAAACATATTAAAAAATTACTACATTGAATTGAAAATTTTCATTACCATAATTGAAATTGTTCATTCCCAGATTCATCGAAACCCAAATCTCCGTAACTCATTTCACAACATTCACTCAGTATACCTCTTGATGTCCTTGCTCATGATGGTGGCTATCACCAACTTGTTAGTCATTGGTATGAAACAATATACCTCTTTAATAGTATACTAGGATTGAGAAGAGAAAATAACACGTAGCTTAATTGATTTTCATATTAACACAACTGCAGATTATAATATCATGCATCTACTCAGTTTAAATTAATTACTATCTGTTAAATTAATGTAATATGTTTCAGGCTGATACTCGAGCTCTCAAGAGGAAGACATGGGAGCAGCTGGCTTCTGAAGAGGGTATGTTAATCATTTTGATTGAGTTTATAGGACATAAAAGGATTGAAAGGTTAATGTATAACATTTCTATGCAGGAAAGGATATCCCTAAAGCTAGTGAAATTGAAAGGTTAATGTGTCGTACAGGTGTTGATCATGTACTAAATAGGGTTAGTTGACTTTTTCTTGACATTTTCTCCCTGACAAAGAAGAAAATGAGCTGGATACTCTAAAGTTGGGATTTTCTCAAATATTTTATGATAATATTCTGAAAGTAAGGTGTTTCCTTGATTTGTTTTGGTGGCTATTATATAGTGTTGTAATGGCATAATCTTGATATATATTGCATATAATTTTGTCTAGCTTGAAAAACCAATGGAGGGTCTGGAAGACTGGTTGGAAGCAGTTTATAATGCTTGCATCCCCTGTGTTGTTGTTTCAAGTCTTGATAGAAAAAATGTGGTAGAAGCTTTGGAACAAATGAGGCTCAATAAGTACTTTCAGGTTGGTAATACTTGTGAAGAGTTGAAATCGTATTGGTATTAATGACAAAATTTACTTGATCTTAGGTTATATTCAAAGAGCCAGAGATCCTTTTTTTCGAACATTATCATGGCCATTGGTATTGTCAGTATACTTTTGGAAAAATGATGTTATAACATACTCTCATAAAAGAAAAATGAAGTTTTTATTAAATTGATTTAAGATCAAGATTTACTATACTGAATTGATTATTTTTAGAAGTTTGTTTTTCATGAGTAAATCTTACTTGACCTCTATATGATTAGAACTAATTTCCACCTATTGCACATATTGGATATAGTAAATAAATAAGGTTAACATGCTTGCAAATTCGCCACTTTATGTTGCCTCGATGGTTTTGCAGGCAATTGTGACAGAGGAGGATGGGATGGAGTCGATAGCTCGTAGATTTCTCTCTGCTGCAGTTAAGGTATATTTATTTTTAAGAATGACTATTATTATATTATTAGTATATATTGTTGCGCGTGTAGAGAAACTTGTTGCTGCTGGAGGTGCTTTTTCATGTTATTCCCCATTTCCATTCTCAAACTCCTCATTATCACATTTGTTAACCGATGATATAATCTGTTGCAGAAAGAAGAATTGCTGCTCAGACTCCTCAACATGCTTGGGCGTGACATAGGAAAATAATGTTTGTTTGTAGTTTGTACAGCTAGCTAACAGAGCTTAGTGCAAGCTTCTTCATCAAGAGTCTATGAATTGTAGGCTCCTCTAGGATTGTCTACATTCTTAATATGCTTTATAAGAGGTCAAATAATGGGTTGTTTTGCATGACGGTGCTTTAGCAGCAGCAGGAAAAAGCTAAAGCTGAAGCAGAGGTGCCATACCCTTATATTTTAGTTTGATTGTGTTATTTGGAACATAAATTATACATGTCTTCAATTTTCATTTCTAGTAATCATCTGTTTACAACTACAAAGTGAAGTGTTGTGTTACTTTTTTTTAAAGTAATGCTTGAAGAGTCCTAAACTACTAACATGCACTGATTTTGTCTATTCACTTTACCAGTTACTAGCCTAAAACTTGTTAGCAGTTTGTAAAATTATATATGAAGAAAGTGTTATGACTTGATTAAAATATAATTTTAATGTGTATGATTTTATAGTACTTGAAATATTATGAATGCACATAATTTTGTATACTTTTTGGTTAATATTAAAAATATTTTGACTTAGTTAAAATATGATTTTTATGTGTATGATTTTAAAGTATTTGCAATATTATGACTGAAAATGAAATATATATATATATATATAAATGGTGTATATGAAATAGGGTGTAAATAGATTTAAATATAATATAATGGTGTTTATTAAAATAGGGTGTAATTAAGAACGTATCTACACCTGATTTTAATTAAAACAGGGTGTAATTAAAACGTAATTAGGCCCAATTACACCCGATTTTTATTAAAATAGGGTGTAATTAAAACGTAATTACGCCAAATTACACCCGATTTTTACTAAAACAGGGTGTAATTAAAAACGTAATTATGCCCAATTACACCCAATTTTTATTAAAACAGGGTGTAATTAAAAACGTAATTACGCCCAATTACACCCGATTTTATTAAAATAGGGTGTAATTAAAAACGTAATTACACCCGATTTTTATTAAAATAGGGTGTAATTAAAAACGTAATTACGCTCAATTACACCCGGTTTTTGTTAAAATAGGGTGTAATTAAAAACATAATTACGCCCAATTACACCCGATTTTTGTTAAAAATAACGGGTGTAAATTCGTTAGACATTTCTCACCCTGTGGATATACACCCGATTTTTATTAAAAATAATGGATGTAAATTTAATAAAAAACGGGTGTAAATTAACATTTTTGTACTAGTGTGTTTCAGCCAATAAAAAAGTGAGTGTTTGAGAGAGTGTTGAAAAGAGAGTGTTCCTAGCATTTCTCATAACACAATTCATAGCCCGTTATAATTGTTTTCAAATTTTCACAAACAATTCTAGCACATATATTAATTAATGATAACTATTATTTTACATTATAATTTATACCAATTAATAATTACCGGTAACCATCTTCTCATACCAACAATTAAAAAAAAAATCATGTTGTCGATCATGATATTATAATTTACGGCATTTTAATTTTTATAAGAAATAATAAAACGTACCCGGATTCAAAATAGTGATTATTCTTGTATACATATTGTGTCCAGAGCACAACAGTTCATCCTTTGATGCTTGAAACAAAAACCTCGTTGCCATTAAACAAAAAACTTATAAGATTGTAAGAAAAATCAATTCCAATCAAATTGTTCGAGGCTAAATCGTGAACGGAATCACTTTCCTTATAAGTATTTAAAGCACTCTCAATATGTCTTAGAGTTGGAACGCAGGAATACCCAAGATAATTCAGCCTTTTATCGAGTTTGCGTAAGACTGACGAAAACTCGGATGTAGCGAAGAGTGTCTGGAATTTTAGTGGAGATGATAGGCTTATCAAATGTACATTTTTGTTATTGATTTCTGAATCAAGAATGAGGTTTTTATAGGCCACTTTAGTATTGTTTCATAAGGTAGCGACCCTTCGTGAAACAGTTCCTTTTCCAAAAGTTACAATGCTTGGCCTATTGCAACATTTACCAAGAGTTACATGTTTTCATTCTGCAACACTTCACGAAGTGTTGCCTATTTCTGATTCAAACTACAAACAGACTATTGCAACACTTCACGAAGTATTGTCTATTTTTATATTCAAAATACAAACTTCACATAGATATTTTCTTGTCATTTTGGAACACACCTATGGTGATTAAATATTATTAAATATTAATAATTTCCAACATTTATTTTCCTACCAATTATTCATTATCGGTTCAGATGAATTGGTTCAAGGAAATACTCCCTGCTCTATGCGATTCTTCCAAAAGTAAGTTTTCAATTATTCTCCCTCATATATGGCCACCACATATAATAATAAATTAAATGGGACCATCAATTATTTTTCTTTTGTCAAAAGAAAATGATGAGTGTATTATTGAGCTTGTAATTACTACCTTACCTAATACTAGAATTGATTTGAAAATATGTTTTTTTTAGTTTTTTAATTAATAAACATAAAGAATTTGTTTATATTATGAGAAAAAATATAAAAAAAAAAACACTTGTTAGGATTAAGTGTAAGAATAAGTTGTGCGAGTTAGACATTGTCAAGTTTAAGTTTGCTAAAAAAAATTAAGGGTTAAATAAGTTTTTGGTCCTTATAAATATTGCAGTTTCATTTTTAGTTCCTATTGGATTTTGGCAACGGTTTTAGCTGGTTTTAGTAACGTTTTTTTTGTAAAAACCATTGCCTAAAGGCAGGGAGGGACTAAAAATGAAAACCGCAATATTTATAGGGATCAAAAACTTCTTTAACCCAAAAATTAAAGCCTAAGATTTATATAAGGTTTTGTTGTAGATTTATTTTCAAGTCAGAGTCTGGCATTTTCAAATGTATGATTAATTTATTTAAAAGTCTATTTTATTTGAACATTCAATCAATCGTTATAGACTAGAAAACTAAAATATCAATGATACATACAGCATCGGCTTAGACAGAGAAGACTAGCAGCAGTAAGGGTGTGAAGAAACGGTCCTCGTACAAAGCTAGGGAGGTAGATAATCTTTATCCGTCGGTTCTTGAGGTTGATGGATTCGTTAATCCTGAAGGTATAGTAGAGGGGGTGTTTTCGATGCTGGTATTGGAAAGGCAAAGGAGGTGAAGTTCCACAGTAGTAAAAGTGGCGGGGTCAGTGTTGATGTAACATACACTTCTGAGCCTGTGGGGTCCAAGTTGGATTGTTCTCTAGATACTTTTTTTAAGGATAATATGGTGGATACGGAAGTACAACGCAACAGGAGAAAGAAAAGAATAAAAGTAAAATAGTTGGGGATTTAGGGCGTGTCTTTTCTAAAAGGCCCAATAGGACCAAATCAGTTTGGAACAAAAAGTCTCTAACATCTAGTAAGTCCAAGGATGGAGATAACAAACATAAGTCTTTTTCTCAACAGTCGGTTTCAGTATCTGATGGTAATACATTTCATGGGGAATAGTCTGAATTCTCCACCATTCGACAGGAACAACAACAAATTGTGGGAGTTCTCTGGTGCCAAAGAGGAGGAAAGGCTGTGGAAAGTTATCAAAGACTTGGGTGTTGTGGCGGATGAGGCTAAAAAAATATATCGGAACAGAATTCTCACACTGGAGGATGAATATAATTTAAGACAGGTGAAGGGGAAGGACTTATCTACAACGTATTGATGATTATAGGATCTCTAGACATAAGAGGGGGAGGTAAAGTTCTAAAGTGGAGACGCATTAGTGCTTTGATTAATAAAGGGGAAACAAATATTTTCATGCTCCAAGAGACCAAATTAATAGAGACAAGCTTTCGTTGTCAAAAGCTTTTGGAGTAATGTGGAGGTGGGGTATTCTTTCTCAATCTCAGAGGGCCAATCGGGCAGATTAATCATTCTTTGGAAAAAAAAGGTATGGATGTTATTAGCAGCTTTAGAGGGGAAGGTTTTTTAGTTATTAAAGTTGAGTGGAGGAATGACATATATTACATCGTTAACATTTACTCCTCATGCGATTTAGAGAAAAAAAGGCTCTTTAGAAGTCTTTAGTTTCGATCAGAAACAGACATTCGGGCGGTGAATGGATCATCGGTGGAGACTTAAATGCGGTTTCCTCTAAACTAGAGAGAAAGGGTAGGGCAGTGATTGATAGAAGCCTGGAGTTAAAGGAATTTGGGTAATTTATAGTAGACAACAATCTCGTGGATGTCCCGTGTAAAGAAGTTTTCTTGGTTTAGTGGGGACACTAAGACTATGATCCGTATCGATCGCTTAATTATTTCTCACACCATATCTAACAGGTGGGGTGTGGTGGGACAAAGAATAGGAGATAGAGATACCTCGGACCATTGTCCTATATGGTTGGTGAAGGAGAATTGCAATTGGGGGCCGAATCCGTTTTAAAATCAATAGCGTTTGGTTTTCTCACAGATATTTTCTCCCTTTCGTCGAGAGGGAATGGAAAAATATTATTGTTGAGGGCAGAGGGGATTTCGTAATGAAGGAAAAGATTTGCATCCTTAAAGGTAGACTTATTTGATGGAATAAGGTGGTTTTTTGCAGCATTAGTTTGGAGGTGGAGGAGCATGTTAAGGAGATTAATTTATGTGATGAGGTTTTAGGGGCTGATGGGGTTGGCTAGAATAAAGGGTTAACGGACAAGAGAAAAATTGCTAGCAGCCAGTTTTAGTTGTCCCTAAAGATCAAGGAGAACATGTTGATTCAAAAGGCTCGGTTGAAATGGCTTAACGATGGAGATAATAACAACAAATACTTCCAATGTGTTATGAAGGAAAGAAGAAGGCACAATCACATCGGGGTGCTGCACTCTAATGGCAGGATAGTGGAATCGGTCAGTGACGTGAATGAGGAGGTTTTGATTATTTATCTAACAAGTTTGCTCAACCAGTTCGTCTCTGACCAAGCTTGGAGGGCATTTTCTTCAACAAAATTAAGAATGCTGATAGTAGTAAGCTTGAAGCCGATTTTTGCGAAAGCGAAATCAAAGATGCCATTTGGAGTTATGGAACATCGAAAAGCCCAAGTTCGGATGGGTACACGTTACTCTTTTTCAGAAAGTGTTGGAGTTTTATTAAAGGCGACTTGGTGAGTTTTTTCAATTCTTTCCATAAAGGTGAAACGTTATCTAAGGCGATTGTTTCCTCGTTCTTGATTCTCATTCCGAAAGCTCAAAATCCGGTGGGGTTGGAGGATTACAGAACTATTTGCCTTGTTAGTAGTTTATATAAGATTGTCTCAGAGGTTTTGGGGGGTAGACTAAAACTTGTGCTTAACGATATTGTTTCCCCTTGTCAAAGCACTTTTGTGCCCGAAAGATAATTGCTAGATGGCGTCTTGGTTGCTAACAAATTAGTAGATTACGTGAAGTAAGAGGGTAGATATTGTATCCTTTTCAAAGTCGACTTTGAGAAGGCGTACGATAACGTGTGTTGAGATTTCCTTAGGAGCATGATGAGGAAAATGGGATTTGGCGTTTTATGGTTGAAATGGATGGATTTACTGATTTTCAACAATAAGATGTCGATTCTTGTAATTAGTAGCACGACAAAGGAATTTATGATTGATAGGGTTATCTCCTTTTTATTTCGTGTTGGTGGCTGAAGGGTTATCGGGTTTGATTAGGAGAGCATCATATATCGGTGTTTTTGAAGGTTTTTTGATAAATGGCAAGAGCACAGTTGATATACTTCAATTCGCGGACGACGCCCTTTTGGTTGGCAAAGGAGGTTGGAATCAAATTGAAGCAATTAAAGTTGTCTTGAAGGCTTTTCAATTGGTTTCAATTTTGGGGATTAACTTCCAGAAGAGCAAACTTATAGGAATTAATGAGAGTTCATTTTTTCTCGAGGCTGATGCGTTTTCCCTGTCTTGCAAAATTGAAGATAGCAACTTCAAATATTTAGGCATACCGATAGGCAGCAATCCCAGGAGAATCTCCACTTGGAAGCCTCTTGTTCTAAAGTTGATAAGTCGTCTCTCAAGCTGAAGTCTCGCTTTCTTAGCTTTGGCGGAAGGTTAACATTATTAAGATCACTTTTATGCTCTATGTCTATTTTCAGGATGTTATTTTACAGGATGCCAAAGATGGTTATTAAAGAGATCAACAATATTCAAGGGAACTTTTTATGGGGGGGGGGGGGGGTATGGCGGATAAAAGTAAGTTACACATGTCAAATGGGACGATATTTGTCTTCCCGTGGCGAATGGCGGGTTAGGCGTGAAAAGATTAGACGTTTCCAATAACGCGCTTCTAAACAAGTGACGTTGGTATAACATGTAGAAACATCAGTACGGAGATATTTGTATTAAGATTTACAATCAACTGTTAATTTTGGTAGTGAAGATTCTTTTGTTGAAGGATGCAGGTCTGTAATTGGAAAAGGGTTCTTGACGACATTTTGGCATGTAAAGTGGACTACTAATAAGTCCTTGAAAGAGACATATCCTAGACTGAATGTGATTTCCGTTTTGAAAAATGTTGTTGTGGCTGATCTTGGTTGTTGGAGGGCAGACGGTGTATGGGAATTGTAACTCAGTGGGAGAAATTACTTTTATTTTTAATTCGCAAACAAATGTTGCAGTGAGCAAGAGTCGCCACCGACTTTTATTTTATCCAATTAGGAAAGGCATAAAAGAACAGGAAAGACCTTTTTGAAAGAGATTGAGTTCGGGGGGTAGGTTATGAAAAGGGAAGGTATAAGAACCCTTTGCATCCATGATTATCCATGGGCTCTTAATTTCTTAGCTCACTTGTTTGAAATGTTTGATTTGTTTGAAAGTGTAATGTGTGTTTAGAAAACCAGTTTGATTTTGAAAATGTCTGAAAAGACAATGTTAGAAAATGGGTATGTGAAAAACATTTGATTTGTTGTGAGCAAGCACTTAAGAGTTCCTACCCTAAAGTTGTAAGGTCTTTCCTATTCTAAAGACTTTCCTTGAGTGATAGTACTATCCATACCGTATGAGGGTAGGTAGTCCTATACATTGGATGTGCGGGTCATCGAAGGGTCATCGAATTGTCATAGGGACTATCCATACCATAAAGAGGGTAGGAAGTCTTAGGAGATGTGAATAGTCATAAAGGCAACAAGTAAGGATACCTTATCCATCGAAGGGATTATCAACATTTAACCGAGGGACAAGATCATTTATACCGAAGGCGACATCGAAGGGACAATGATTTATAAATCGGAGGGACATGTGATTTTGAATCGAAGGCAGCATAGGCTAAGGCATCCCTATGCTCGAGGGACTTGACTATTATTTTCTGAAAGGTAGCGTAAGAGGGGAAACCCTAAAGGTGAGTGTGTGAACATTAAAAATGGGAGTGTGTTATGTTCAGATATTTAAACCTTGGAAGTTAGTGATCTAACGATTTAGTTTTAATCTTTCCAAGCAATCCTATTAGTTATACATCTAAGCAGTTATCAGCAGTTTATAGTGTGCGGAAACGTAAATATGCGAGGAAATAAATCTACGTTATTACAAAAAAATACCCATGCGACCTATACATCGATTTCTAGAATTTTAAATAACAGGAAATTAAATAAACAAATAATCAATCACGCGACATTCAAAGGAGTTTAGAGATGAGAAAAGAATCGCGTGGGAAAACGAGAAATTAAATCCTTTTTTATTTTAAATGAAAAGCCTAATTTAAATCAAACCTAATTCTAAGTTAATTAAAATATGTGCCATTAATCTAATTAATTAACCTAATGTCTAATTAATTTCTAAACCTAATTACCTAAATTAGCCAAAAGAAATAATTACCTTTTTTTAATTTTTTTATGCCTAAAGAAAAAGATTTAATTTTGCTAAATTAATTAAACTAAATTAAACAAGTAATTAAAAACTAATTGATAAAAGAACTAAGCCTAATTTGTTAAGACCTAATTGCTTAAATTAATTAGTTAGGGGTTAATTTTAAATTGACTAAGTAAATGGTTAATATAAAGAATGCAAACTTTGAGAAAAAAAGCAACAAAAATAAAAGTCCATGTGCCTTGATCGAACCCAGGTTCGTGGGCTTCCAGGATTCTCCATTCAGCCATTTGTGCCATCAACGTCATCTGAAAATAATACGCATGGAAATAAACAAAAATTAACTCTGTATTGGAATCTGCAAAGTCAAACATGGGACCCTTCCATCCTCGCTCGGCCAATCAGAGACAGAGAGAGAATAATCAGTTGTTGACCGACCAATCACGCGAAGGGAATAGGATTGGAATTATTGACTGGTTTCGTACCCCAAAATTTGCCCATCATATTTATTCATATTTCAATCCATCTGACTTTCAAAATGCCCAAAGACATACAAGAAAGAAGCATGCAGTCTCTCTCCTAAACAACAGCCTCTAAATTAGGGTTCCTGATTTAATCAAGGAATTTGAATTTCTGATACCTCAGGAGGATTCCATGATCTCTCATGTGATTCAAAGTACCCTCATTCCAAGTTGCAAGCTCCAGTTCATAGGATTATTCAGTCAACTGCTCAAACGATCAATAATCGACTGGTTAACCTAAAAATCAAACTATGGTCAAACCACAGTCAAAACTTCTGATTTTTGGTCAACACCCTCATCATGAAGTATAATTCATCATTTGATCAAATGTTGATCATGATTCATCAAGGAAAGTTCAGAAATCAACAAAACTCAAAGTTTCTAAATTAGGTTTTTTTAACTAAAAGTCAACTGATTTTTGACCAACTGTAACTTTCACATGGAACATCAAAAATTGGCCATCCAAAGCTCATTTTGAAGGAAATTGAATTCTCTACAACTTTGTCTCTCACATGCCAGGTCCAAAAATTCTTCATTTGGAAGATATAAGCCAATGCATTACATGTCCCTCTAAAGGATCGCGAAAAAGTCATTTTTTCTCAAAGCTCATAACATGAACATGGAAGATTCAATTGAAATGAAACCAAAAGGAGCCTTTAGAGGACATCTTTAGGTTTCCAAAAAGTCCTAGAACATCTCCATATGATAAATATTGAATGTGTTACTACTTGTTGAAGTTGACCAAATTTTAAGGAAATGCATAGTGCAAAGCATAGAAATTGGATGTTTTGAACTTTTGGGCTTAACTTTTGGATTCCAAACATAACCTTGGGCCTTATAATCACCCATTAATTAATTATTTTTATTCTTATAAAATTTATCTTATTTATTTGATTTTTTAATTCATTTAAATATGGATGAATTATTATAAAATAAAAGAATTAATTTCAAATCATGTGAGCAAGTTTCCCAATCAATTTCAACAATTTAAGAGGCCAAGATATGAGTCAAATTTCGTGCAATATATATTGGAAAGATATGAGGATGATTGGAACCAAAAATAGAAAGATTATATCATATTTCTCCAAAATTTCTAGTGATAAAAAAACTCAATATCCAAGCCCAACTTTTGACCTAATCCAAACCCTTATACATACTCAGCACTCTCAAAAGCAAGGGACGAAAAATTGGCAGCCAAGGATAAGGGTTTAAGTGTTCAAAAAGTTCTCAAAACTAGGGCACACTTGCACCCGTGATTTCAAGGTAATTCAGAGCCAAACTATCGTCCTAATCCTCTCTAAAGGTAATAAGGAGTAAGTATATACTGTGATCTAAGCCATGTAAGAATAGAACATCCATATTGCATGTTACATATTTATTCGAAATTATGGTTTTTATATCTCTTGATTTACCGCGTTTCAATTTAAACTAACCACATGTGTGAGTCCCTGGTACCTTCTAAGCGAGATTTGAACCGTCAGTATGAAGCGTGGGGGCCTGGAGCGTCGAATTCCATTGTTAGGGCATGGTGACTGCAAAGCTTCGAACCCCAAGTTCTAGGCCGTTTCCGGACGAATAAATGCCACCATTGAATTCGTAGAATGCCAATTAGTGGATCTGGGTAATCTCTGTTCTTTGTAGCTTTTATTTTTGCAGGTTGCATGAGTATGGGATAATTCGAAGGATAAGCCGCAGCAAAATTCGCAGCACATTGCCTAGCAAAATCCGCAGGTAAATTCTAGAAGATGATGAACAGTTGGTGGACCGTAAACGAAATAATGTGATTGGCCAGCACATGTTCGCTACCCTTCTCTCCACGTGTGGCGCCTTTCTGTTGGATGGTCAAAGTCAGCCTCATCTCCTTCCATTCACGATTGGCTGTTTGTGTACCAAGGGGGGCCCACCTGACTTTCTCTTTTGACTCATCCAATCAGTTTCATTGTTTTATATTGATATATTATCATGAATGATTTGCAGAACAATTGGTAAAGGAGAATGGGAGACCTGGGTTCGAGTACGACCAGGGCCATTTACTTTTAATAAACATTCATGTTTAAATCCCATACACCCATGCAACGCATGTCCATGATATACCCACGAACATCAACCGATGGATCGCCCTGGGAGCATGATCAAACGCCTCCCAAACGCTTGTCCACTATACACCTTCAGAGCTTCACCACATAGAATAAAAGCTAAGTATTTCTTATTTTTTTCTTGTTTTTATTTATTTAATTGGTTTCTTTTATTTTAGTTTCTATTTATTTTTTTTATACATGATAGACATTAAATTTATTTCATATCACCCTTTTGTTTTTCTTATGACTTTTTTTATTCAATATTTAATCGAAACTCGATTTTCCTTACAATCTTTTAATTTTAATCATTTATACCTTAATTAAGTTCTATAAACTTGTAATTGTTGAACTTTGTTTTGGTTTACCTATCGTATCGAACTTTCGATTCCATTAGCCTTTTAGGGTTTGTTCAATCCCATTTATGTATTTTATTTGCCTTATGGGGATAAAATAGGATTTATACCCATAGTTAACGAATTTTAAATGCACTAACGCTTCTCTTCTTCATGAAATTTCTTTTCAGGGTTAATCAGAAGTTCTCCGACTATGCGCCAGGGCAATGAAAAGCTAAGTTTTGATCCCTCCTTTTATATTTATTTATTTAAATTATTTTTACCTTTTATTTTAATTTTTGCCTTATGGCTTGAATTACGATTGTTTCAACTGTCAATGAAGTATTCATACACTTACCACTATTATTTTCCTATTAATTTTCAGAATTGATCGAGGGTTCGAGGAAGATCAAGGCATTCAAGAAGTTTTGTTAATTATTGTTCTCTCTTATTGTTTTTGCCTTAATTTTCCCCATCCCTGCAGGTGTTTATTGTAATAGCGTAGGAATTTATTTTCTGTCTTTAATTTCCGCAATATTAATTGTTGTGGTTAGTAAATTAGGGAGTGCAAGATCATCAATCAAACGTTAGATCACTAACAATACAAGATTAAATATTTGAACTGAACCACCTGATTGTGCCACACACGCACCTTTAGGGTAACCCTTCTTATGCTGCCTGTTGCCTATTAATTGCTGCCTTGTTGCCTCTAAGTATACTAAATAGTCAAAGTCCCTCGATTCCGAGGATACCTAAAGCAATTCCGCCTCTTGCCTTCTAAGTTATTGAAACTCCCTCGAAGTTGCCTCGGTAAAGATGATTGTCCCAATTGCTAAGGTATCCTCGCATGATGCCTAAACTGATAAAATGAATATTATATCCTTCCCTTAGACTACCTTCCCTCTTTATGGCATGGGACAGTCTTATGGCGAACGATTACTCTCGATGACCCGCACATCCAATTGAAAGACTTCCTGCCTTCTTATGGTATGGATAGACCCTTTCGCCCGAAAAGCTAAAAGAACGATTTTTTAAACTTAGGGTAGTTGCTATTAATTGCTTGCTCTATTTCAAATTCAAAATCAAATTCAAACTCTTTTTCCACTAATTTTCAAATACTTTCAAAACAAAGACTACGCTTATTTACAAGCTAAAGTTCTTATCCGAATTTCTATTCATACACTACTTCTCAATCAATTCAAACATTTTCAAAGTGAGCTAAGCAATTAAGAGCCCATGGAAAACCATGGATGCAAAAGGTGCCTTACACCTTGATCGGTCACCATTTCTACTTAATTTCGTCATACATTCGGCATAAGATCGCCATACTTGGTAACACTTTGTGGTTGTTTTTAAGTGTTTTTCTTTAATTCATCTAATTCTAGTTATTCTATGAGCAATGTATTTTTATGTCGTTTTCTTTGTCAATTAGGTGCTTTTGATCTCGTTTGGTAATGGTTTCAGGTTAGCTTCAGAGTGATGGAAGATCGCGTGGCCAAAAGATGTGAAGAAAGAAGCAAAAAGCAAGGAAAAAACATATGGGCAGAGGCGGACACGGTCTGACCGTGCCACCTGACACGGCCGTGTCAGTCCTCAAGAAGAATTCATCTCCCAGACCAGAAGCGGACACGGTCTGCCCGTGTCAAAGGACACGGCCGTGTCAGCGGTGCGGGCAGGAGTTCTAAATTTGTGGTTTTTCCAATTTTTAAAGTCCCGGGGCAGTTTGGGCATTGAGGCTAAAATCTGAAAACCTAGAGGGATTAAAAGAGGCTTGAGAGACAAGGGGAAGACACTTTGGATCGTACGAAAGAATTCCAGAAGAGAGCAAGATAGCGTTATCAAGGTTGTGGAAGACGAAGAGATTCAACGGTGGAAACCATTGAAGATCAGAGTTCCCCTAATCTTTTGTAAATGTCTAAACTTTCTGATTTTGGTTTCTTGAATATTATGAGAGGCTAAACCCCCCAATGCTAGGGGGTGTCCCTGATTTGAATTGTAATGACTTTTGAATTCCGTATTTCTTTAATCAAGTATTAGTTTCATGCAATTTGATTGTTTAATGTTTTTATGCCTTCTTTGTCGGAAAAACAAAGATTGATCTACGGTTAACAATTTGTAGGACTACGGTTGTTAAGGTTTTTAAACAATTTGATCTAGTAGTTATCACCTAAGACTAGGGATACCGAAAGGTTATTTGAACATTCTTGATTATTTACATCTTTGGTTTGCAAACCTTTGTTTCTAAGGACTTAGGCAATAGGATTGCAAACCAAAAGGCTTTCCACTAAGGACTTAGGGAAACACCCTTAAGAACAAATAGTTGCAGTCTATGAACTTGTTGAAGAGATCTTTTTACAGAGTCATTATAAGGAAGATCAAACACCTACCCTGGCATTACCTCAAATTACATCTAAAAAGTCAAACTTTAATTTCAGCTTATTTTTATTATTTCTTTTATTTAAATTTACTTATTGCATTATAACAAAACACCTATTTGCTCTTTTGTTTAATTGACTTAAATAACTTGTGTTTCCTACGCAATCCTCGTGATCGATACTTGGGGTAAAACCCATTATTACTACATCGGTGAAAATAGTACACTTGCTATTTTTCCGATCACACCTTCCCTTTGTATAACTTATCCCCCGAACTCAAAATCTTTTTAAAAGGTCTTTTTCTATTCTTTTAGCCTTTCTAATTAATTTGGATAAAATAAAAGTCGGTGGCGACTTTTGCTTACCGCGACATTTCTAAAAAGTCAGTTCACCGTACTACAGAACTGGCGACTCTGCTGGGGATGCTTTCGAATAAAAGAGGAATTACCTTAGAGCTAGGATCACTTTAAATTTGTTTGACTTGTTTGCTTTATCTTTAAAGGCTGTTTTGGGTATTCTACTGTGTGAAAAATCCTACACCCGGATCTAGTGTACCTTAGGTATGTGGCATGAGACCAGGGAGGCTATACGACATGTATCGTTATGGTTGAACTAGTGGCCACCGTTAGTGCGACGCTTTGGTTTGTCCCGATGGCCCTTGAATATGATCGAGGAGACATTTGGCTACCGCGTGGTGTCACAAGCACTAATTCGCCCTTAGAACCTTAGTTGAACTTGACTTTGGCCTATAGGAAGTAGCGAGATAGCTGGCTTTGGATTCCTGACTGAAGCCGGTTGATACTCGATGCTACACTCGTTGAGATTGGACTCTAGGGATGCTTTTGGCTGGCCAATCGAGTGCCATGTTGAGACAATGCCCGCGAGAAAGATCAGGGATATGAGAACCATAGAACCCGGTTACTATCTAGGACAGGTTGAACCAACTTAACTTCAGTGGGGAGGGTACCTACCTACAAACTTCACGCAAGCCTTTAAACCTAAGGACACTTGTGTGACTTGTATGTGCTTGCTACTAACCCTTTGGTTTTCTTGCAGGTTTTTCTTGTGGGACTCACTCGTCTTTACTACCTTACGCTTTGCCTGATGCATTGCATAATATCATGACATCATGACATCATAAGCATAACATGATTTAACTAACCCTTTCAAGGATCTTAGGAATTTAGGACGCACAATTTCAGATGCTCTTATCAAGGACTGAATCCCTATCAAGGGGCAAGAGGATTTATTTTCCTCTGGCAACATACCTTCCAATTTAGAGATTCAACACTTATCAAGGGGCAAGAGGATTTATTTTCCTCTAGCCGTGTACCTTCAAATTCAGAGGTATCCCGAATCAGAGGCTATGACCCACTGGATATGGTGAGCTCGATTCCCATAGAAGCACATCCAAAGATCAAAGTTCTTCAAACGAAGAAGCGACCAAATCGTTTTTTGACGTTGCTAACTAAATTTCCAGAGATCCTTGAAAATATTGCATCTGCATTGATAACAGTGCATCACAGGTTTCCACCACAGGTTTCTCACCTCCTCGCTGTTTATTTCAACATTATGAATCTCGAGCAATCAGTCAAAGACCTTCAAGCTCAGAATGCCCAGTTTTAAGATTTGATCCTGAACTTGTCCAAAGGGCAAGATGAACTGAAAGACTCCTTACCAAGAAGAAGAAGAAGAAGGGTAAGAAGACTCTAAGGAAAAGGCTTGGACCGATCTTGCAACTCAGGGATGCCGAAGCCTCTGAAGACAGTGACGAAGATGAGCAAGATGATGATGCTAGTATCAAGACTGAGGAAAAAAGTAACCATGATACTGCCAAGCCTTCTGAAGAAGAAGAAGATTATTACCATGAGAACGAACATCCTGATGACAAATACAAGTTGTTGGAGGAACGTATGAAAGCCATGGAAATTCAGAAAATACCTGGTCTAGATTTTGAGGAGCTAGGACTCATCTCTGGAGTTGTTATCCCTCTAAAATTCAAGATTCCGACTTTTGCAAAATACGATGGAGTTTCTTGTCCTAAATTGCACTTGAGGTCTTATGTAAGGAAGATTCAACCTCACACCACCGATAAGAAGCTATGGACCCACTTCTTTCAAGAAAGCCTATCAGGGGCACAACTCGAATGGTACTATCAACTGGACGGTGCCAACATTCATACATGGGAAGATCTGGCAGTCGCTTTCTACAAGCAATACCAATACAATGCTGATCTCGCGCCAACCCACATGCAGCTACAAAGCATGTCTATGGGTTCTAACGAAAGCTTCAAAGAATATGCTCAAAAATGGAGAGACCTGGCTGGCAGAGTTCAACCCCCCTTAGCTGACCGAGAGTTGGTAGATATGTTTATGAGTACACTGACTGGTCCTTTCTATAGTCATTTTCTGGGAAGCTCGTCATCCGTATTCACTGAACTTATACTGACTGGGGAACGCGTCGAGAATGGCATCCAAAGTGGTAAGGTTCAAGCTGCTACATCCTCAGGTGCTACAAAAAAGCATTTCAATGAGAAGTCAGATTTCAATACTGTGTATGGTCAGAAAAGGAGTAACCATGACCAATCTATTGGGGAATTCCTGATCTCCACACGGGCGCCTCAAAAAGGTCTTCAAAACAAGCAAGACATGCCTAAAAGAGAATTCACAAAGATCAATATGTCACTGGCTCAAGCATTACAACACCTATTGAAGTCAGAGTTGATCACTTTAAAGAGTCCCCCTAAGAATCCTAGTACTTATACTCGTAGCTATAATCCCAATGTGAGGTGCGCATATCACTCTGATAGTCCTGGTCACGATACGAATAGCTGCTGGACATTGAGGAATAAGATCCAAGATATGATCGATGCTGGGGAGATTGAATTCGATCCTCCTGAGACTCCTAATGTATCTGCTAATGTTGTGGATGGCTAGAAGAAAGGACTTTCAGATCATTAGTTTTACTTTCATTTGCAAATTTCTATTCTGTTTGTTTAAACATTCGACTTATGATAGACATTATCTGTTTTAATAATCATCATCAGTGCATTGCATATGTTTGTCTTGAATAAATTATTTCACTATCACTCGTTTAAAATTGTGTATTTACCTTGCATATGTTTTATGTTTATTCAACTCCTGTTAAGTTGTAAGCCTTTTGAGGGAGGATGACGAAAAATGATACCGCAACCTCATACAGTATGCTTTTGAACAGACTATGCTGACGATGTACAGGCATTGTTTCAATTCTTAAACAGTGGATGTTAATCACTCGTTAACCCCTTTGAGCCTAAGGAGTAGAAGTTTTCTTTCTTGCACAATATAAAACCCTTAATCATAACCTAGGGCAGGGTAGTTACTCAATTAACTCAATTATCTTAGTTGTTGTCTACACGAATAATGATGGGTTCCCGAAATCATTAAGTCAGACAGTCAACATCTATCAAAAGAAAAGCTACTAAGTCAAAACTTATGAAGGAGACTTATATAAAATCGAAACATCCCGCTGGCTGTAATCTCAAAATAAACAGTTCAGGCAAAAGTTAGGGATAACAAAGTCAAAAAAAGGAGGTCACTAAAAATCCTCGACAAAATGAAAAGAATTACAAAAACAAAAAAGGATGACTGCCTGTCCAAATAAACTTCCATTACTTAAACCATCATCATATGTCAAAGACACGACTTCAAAAGTTCAGAAATGCAAAGTTAACTGAGCATAGGATCAAAGAACATCACGAAGATTGGGAAGGGTACAAATAAACTTTGAGCCTTTTATCCTTTGTTTCTTAAACCGTGAACCAAGCCACGTTACAACCTTTGAAAGTCCTAACTGAATCATGGTTAGTTCGAAAAGCATACTGTCGCCAAAAAGGTGTCCTGACTCCTTAAGGTTTACCACAAATGCTGAGTTGATATTTCGTTTTACAAACATCACGTTTTTACAAATATCATGCTTTTACATCTCCTGTTTTAATGTTTTTCAAAAAAAAAATCAAGATAGACGTATGCATTGTATCTCATGAATTCATTATTAAACATATTCTGCTACATAATTTCAAATGTTAGCATCATAAAGAATCTGCACAGGGCAAGACTAATGACTAAAAGTCATCCCGACAGACGAAACTATTTCAGCAGCAACATCTCTTATAACTGACTCAGGTGACTAGAAGTCAATGAATACAAGGGGCATGGCATGCTTTGTCCAATCAATCTGGAGCAATCAAGTCAAGAGTCCAAGAATCCCTCAAATGCCAAAAGGCATATATCCCAAGAGGGTTTCAAACTTTTTCCCGATCAATCTGGGGCAATCAAGTCAAGATTGCGAGAATCTCTCAAGGACGCCAAAACAATCAGGGGCATGCATCCAAGTAGATCTGAAGTTTTTTCCAATCAACACGGGGCATTGTCCTGTGCCTATAATTACTAGGGGCATGTCGCCCATAGTGCACATCTCATAAAGTCCTCGCGAGGCGAATCTTTCCAAAGTCCCTACTAGTAGGGGCAAATCTATACAAGTCCATTTTGACATCTTGATCAATACTTAGTGGTGTGTCCTAATCAATATAAATCCAGGAATGGTAGTTACTATAACACTGGGGGCAATGTTCAAGGCATCCATGCCTTCCCACAACTCCGGTTTTACAAGATCATATCCCCACAGAGCCGGTGTAACTCGGTGAACTGACTTTTATTTTAGGAAGCAACCAATGTTGCGGTGAGCAAGAGTTGCCACCGACTTTTATTTTGTCCAATGTTAGGAAAGGTAAAAAGTACAGAAAAGACCTTTTTGAAAGAAAACGGGCTCGGGGGTCAGTTATGAAAAGGGAAGGTGCAAGCACCCTTTTCATCCGTAGTTATCTACGGGCTCTTAATTTGCTTAGCTCATGTTTGTTTGTTTTGAGTTGAAAAGAGCCATAAGGACTTTAGCGTAAATGCGTAGCCTTAGCTTTTCGAAAGAGTGTTGAAAAGATATTTTTGTTGAGCTAGGCAGATTAAGAGCACTACCCTAACTAATTAGTCGTTTTCTATACTTTTTACGGTTCCTAGGATTATCCATACTATATAGAAGTAAGAAATCCTTGTTTATATTGGACGTATGGGTTATCGAAGGGTCATCGAGGTTGTTGAAGGCAACAGGTAGAGGTACCCTTAGCAAATTCGAAGGGACAAATCATCTTTTTTCATAGGCAACAATCGAGGGACGAGATCACGTATTTGTAAGCAACATCGAGGGACCATGATCTTTGATGATTTTTGAATCGTAGGGACCTTGGCTAATAGGTACCTCCACATTCGAGGGACATGACCTTATATTCGAAGGCAACCGAGAGGGGCGTACCCTAAGGGTGAGTGAGTGCAAGTGTGTTATGTTCGAGTATTTTATCTTCTTGGGGTTAGTGATCTAAGTCAAAATTTTAAGTTCTTTCACACCCTATTTTACTAACACACACAGACATATAATTAATATGTTGCAGGAAAATAAAGGCAGGAAATAAAACCTAGCTATTACAGGGCTTCGGGGAGGGGGAGTACATAAAACCAAATGGGGAATGTGGAAAGTAAAACCTAATTACTATTACAATCCATGAGCAGTTACATCATAATTAATAAAAAAATATGCGGATAAATGGTAAATGTACAAAGATGAAATTTGCAAGCGTCCGCAATAGTCAAGAGTCTCAAGTGTGGTACCTCGCAATCAAAATAAAATGTTATTAGTAATGCATAAAAGTGATATGACAAAAAAAATACTAACAAGATTACAATTAACAAAATGAAATGTAAAACTAAATATATTGAACTCTACAAAGAAAAATGATTAATTAAAATACTTGTGGCCTTTTTCATTTTTTGTAAAAAAATAAAAGAAAAGAAGAAGTCTAATTAATCTAAAACATATTTTTTGTATTCTTTGATATTAACAAAAGAAATAATCAAAATAAAATATTTTTTAGATTTTTGTTATATGTAAAAATAGGAATTGGATCCTCTCCAATTTTTTCTCTCATGCCCTCTCTCATGTGTAATGCTGAACCATTAGATTAATCCAATAGTTAAAATGCAAGAAAGAGAATAACATGGTATTTAAAGAAGAAAGAGAAACTTACTTTAATTTTAATTTTTCTTTTATTTTTTCATCCTATATAATTTGTTGTCAAAAATACGTTATTTTTTTTTAATTTTAATATTCTTTATCAAATAAATACTTTTATACATTTTATGTAATGATAATTAAATTAACTTTAAATATATTTAATCAATCAATTAAAATTAATTTTTATTTTTAGTAAAAACGAGAATAATCAAAATAATAATTATTTATTATAAACATAATAGAAAAATTATGTAGATAAAAACTTTATAAAATTAATATTTTAAATAATGTCAATATAAAAAACAATTATAATAATTCAATTATAACTTATTATACTTTATTGATTAAAAGTTAATTTTTGAAAATGATAGTGTAAAACATAGACGTTAAAATGTACTTACAATTTTTATATGAGAAAACTATTTGTCACTAATTAATTAGTCAATTTTAACTTTTTTCTATCTTTTAAATAAAAACAAAAATTATTTTAATATATTATAAAATTATATATAAAATACGTATATGTAGCTAAAGAAAAAAAATATTGTCTTTTTTTTTTCTTCATTTTGTCAACATAAAAATAAATAAAAAATTATGATATATCAACTCCTATTTTTTCAAACTTTACATTTTTAAAGGTATTTTAATTGAAAATGAGTCACTACAGGAGTCTTTGAAGCATACAACTTACACATTGAAATTTTGTTTATTTATCATAAATTATAATTAATTAATTAATCAAATATTATATATTTTTGAATTAAAAACGAAAATATTTATAATATGTTAATTATAATGTATTATAAAAATATAGACAAAATAAATATTGTAACTAAAGAATTAATTAAAATAATTGTTTTTCATAATATACCATTATAATGAGACACATTAGTTTTTATTGTATTAAAAATATATTTTATTTTTTATGAAACTTTTAATTTTTATTTACTGTGGAGATGATTATTTTGATCTTTAATTAATTTTAAAATATTTTTCATTTAGCCACAGTCAATTTGAATTAATTGTTATAGCAATAATGCTGACAAAGAATACCACAAAAATTATAAAAACTAAAAACAGAAATGTGAAAGGTTTTATTTTTAAATTTACTATCTTTGCTCTTTAATATTAGATTAATAATAAAAAATAAAAGAAAAATTAAAATTAAAGTAAGTTTCTCTTTCTTCTTTAAATACCATGTTATTCTCTTTCTTGCATTTTAACTGTTGGATTAATCTAATGATTCAGCATTACACATGAGAGAGGGCATGAGAGAAAAAATTGGAGAGGATCCAATTCCTAAATAACAGTGTACAAATATCATTTCCCCAAAAAATATCCACCATTAATTTTCATTGTAATCTACTACAAACTAACATATGTTTTCACACGCAAAATTTTGGTGTACTTTAATATAAATAATATCCACCTTGTTCACTAATTTTGTTTTCAAAAATCATCTCTAACACTAAAATAATCTGTAAAAATATAAATTTTGTTCAAATATTATCACCCTGCTATATAAAGCTATTGTGAAATTCAATTGTGCCATGTTATTATTTGTTTTACATGAAGAAGAAAAAGATTCAAATTGCAACACAGCAGCCGTTTAACATTCCTCAGATCCGATTCACAATTCGGAACAACATCAACGCATCACGTCTTTGTAACTCTCAGAGTGATACACGGAGAAGTTTCATAAACGGACTTTCACGAAGGTTGACGAAGTTTCCGATTCGTGATGTTCCTCGCCAAAATAATATCATTACAGTTTGTTCGTTTTGCAGAGAAAGATATAAACACCAAAAGGAAGAAGGACAATAAGCCGTCGATTCTCCGCTTCCTTGACCATCGCACACCAACGCTTCACGGATTCAATATCACTAGCAACCATTAACAACCTTTCTTGTGGTCATTTTTGCAGGTTGAAAGAAGAATTGATCACTCTGCATCAGCGCTTCACAGACTTCACCTTTTATCACAAACCTCAGACTTTAACAAAACCTGTTAACATCATTCAAACAAAACAATTTCTATTTTCATAATTCACAATTCAAGTTTTTTTTAGGAGTCAAAAGAGTGAAGATTGGATTAGAAAGATGATAAAGGAGTCGAGATCAAACCCGTGATCCGCAAACACATGTCGGTCTCCCCTTGGTTTTGTTTAAATTTCAAAACGTCACTTTTATAAAAGAAAGTTCCGGTTTTAAAAACCGGACCGGACCGGCCGGTCGGACCGGTCGAACCGGGAACCTGCCAGGTAACCGTTCTGATTCAATAGTTGGATCGGGAATGTCTTTGAACCGGTCAAAACCGGTGTAAACCGCTAAAACTGGGAAAACCGGCGATTTTTGAGAACTGGCGGTTTAAATGCACTTGTTATTATTATTTTTTTTTTATTTTAAAAATTAAAACAATGTCTCTTTGACTATTTTAATGAAAAATTAAAATAAAAAATAAAAAAATAAAACAAAAAATAAAAAATTTGTTTCAGATGCGGTTGATTTTTTTACCGATAATTTTGATAGTGAAGAAGGAGATCCCAACATTGAAACAATTTTTTTATTGAAATTAAATTTAATAGACAATTAAATTATTTTGTTATAAATTATTCAATTAAATTATATTGCGATTAAACTTTCGTTTGCAATTATATTTTATAATTATGTTCTATTTTATTGTGTGTGATAATGTGTAAAATTTGAATTTAAACTATAAACTTTGTGAATTTATTTATAGTATGATATTTTCAAAAAATTTAAGTGCTAGTTATATTTTGTAGAGACTGAATCATCCGGTTCGACATATTTTATACCTATATAATTTTGTTATAACGACCGGTCTATTCAACCGAGTTATCCAGTTTAACCCGGTTTAGACATGCGGTTCGACCAGTGACTCGGTGGTTCGACCAATAAGCCAGTGACCCAGTACCTCACCGATTTGATGTTCGGTCCGATTTTTAAAACACCGAAAGAAACTATAAAAAAGGTATAGACAATACTGCCACGTTTTGTTCTATCAATTTAATTCTTGATAGACTTTTTTTAAAATATGGACTACTAAAATTTAGCTTTTATAATTATTATGAATTTATTTGTGAATTAGTGTTTGTAATAATTGGACCATCTCATTTTATTACCTAAGTCCATGTAAATTCATTTGTTTCACCCCTTTCAATTAAATTATGATTTCTTTGTTTGTTTATTCATTTACATCATTAGTAAAAAATACAAAAAAATCAATAAATTAAAATAAAAAACATTTTATTAGGTTAATAATTCCTAGATTAATTAAACTAGTTGGTTTGTACATATTCATTTTAATTAGTTGCTATTGTTTGATGTTTCTATTATTTTTTTCTCTCTGGATATTTATACATTTGTTTCGTTATTTCAGTTATATATATATATATATATATATATATATATATATATATATAATTATCATTTTATTATACTTGTTGATGGGATTATATATGTATATGTTATAAACCTTAAGTGTGGGAACTATCATGAAGACCAGAGGAGACTTGCATCGCCTACGAGTCTTAGTGATAATTCCACTCAGAGTGGGTTAAATACCCGAAAATGTCCCAGACGAGGCTTGACTTTGTCGAGGGCAGGACTTGGTATTTAGCTGATCTCTCTGGGAACCTACCCCTAAAACTCGAACCTCATGGGTAAACGATCCTTCTAAAATCCAAAGAGACAAAAAGTCTCGGAGGCTACGAGGGACCCCATGAGACCTTTTTAGAACCACCTATGGGAAGGGTAGACTACCTTACACCGTCATATTGAACCTATGAACCTAGGACTATATGACTTATGTTTTTTTATTACCATAATTGCATTTCAATGCTTTACTAACCCTGTCCCTAGACTGTAGGGTTTTCTTTTCAGAAGAGCGTGTTCTTCCCACGAAGGACACTTTCATTAACGCACGTCGATTGGCCTCTCGATGGCCATGAGATCTAGTGATTGTCTTGAACGGTCACCATGTGCCCACTCCCACGCACTCCCTAGCCTGTAGGGATTTTCTTTTTATGTCTTTGTATTTTTATAACGACGTGTCCTTCCCACGAATGACATCTTCGTGAATGCACGTCGATTGGCCTCTAGATGGCCATGAGATCTGGTGACTGTCTTGAACGATCACCATGTGCCTGCTCCCGCGCATCCCCTAGCTTGTAGGGTTTTGGATTTCGGTTTATACATCTTTCATCCTTAGCCTGTAGGGATTCCACTTCGTTCGACATTGTCCTTAGATAGGTTGTGTTCTTCATAAGGAACCATCTCACGAAGGACATCTTCATTAATGCACGTCGATTGGCCTCTCGATGGCCATGAGATCTAGTGACTGTCTTGAACGTTCACCATGTGCTTGCTCCTGCGCGTCACCTGACTTGTAGGACTTGGATTTCCGTATATACATCTTCCATCCCTAGCTTGTAGGGATTCCACTTTGTTCATCATTATCCTTAAAAGGTTGTGTTCTTCGTAAGGAACCTTCCCACGAAGGACATCTTCGTTAATGCACGTCAAACGGCCTCTAGATGGCCATGAGATTTGGTAATTGTCTTGAACGGTCACCATGTGCTATATCCCATGTACTCCCTAGTCTATAGGGATTTCTATTGGTATGTCATAACATTTATCTTGTAAGGATTTCATTGGGTCTAATGTCGTCTCTAAACCCGTATAGGATATCCTCAGGGTTATATCTACCACACGTCTGCATTGAATTGCACATAAGGAGGTCTAACATACACTGGAAAAAAAGGAGTCTTCTGCATACCCATGCATCCGCATTTTCATTTTCATACATTCATACATTTGCACTTACATTTCTACCTGCACCCTTATCCATCCTTGCTATGCTAGGTGATTTCCCGAGACTCGCGAAGAAACTCGAAAAAGGTCCTGAACTATGGATAGAGGAGAATTAACTATTGGAGATTCAAATGAGCTTGGTTCTACAAGAAGAAAAGGACACCCTTCACTGTACAAGCTACATGCCTGCCTACGCCTACGACTCGGATGTTGGGATTTACAAAGGATCTTATGAACAAACAAGAAAAGGCAAAAGAGGTTTAGTCTAAGGAAACTCATGAAGTTCCGGGTGACGAAAACCCGCCGCTAAGATTTATGTCAGGATTTGGTCCTTCGAAGGATAGTCCATACTCACATTCCGCTAAGAGGACTATCCAATGCCACGGGGAAGGCTTACACACCTCAAACATCATTTACGCATATACATACGAAAGACGACTGCCTATGTCTTCGCCTTAGATTCTGTTCTCATCGAAGATTCCCCTACGCTAAGATCAATTGCCCACCGAACAAAATTGGTATGCCCAAGGAGAGTTAGAGGTCACCCTTTACTTCTACAAGTCACAGAACTAAGAAGTAAAACAAATTCATTGGATTAACAAAGGAGATTGTCCCTAGGATTAATAGGTGTTTATCATGTCAAAATTGCAACCCCTACGATCTCTAAGTGTTACCATGTATAAGCGTTATACCTTCCAACTTACAATTCTAATAAAATAATCATGCATGTTTTGGAATTGATTCATTCCCTTCGCTCTTGCATTACTACAACTTTCCATTTTAACTCTTCAATTCTATTTCAACTTGCCACTTCCAATTATTAACAAACTTAAAGGAGAATAACGAAATACAAATAACTAAATTTTGCTAAACATATGTTTTCAATGTAAGACCGAGCTGATGAGGTAAGGCGTTGTTTCAATCCCTAAACAGTGGAGAAATAAGGAGATAATCCGTAGTCAACCCCCTCGAGCCAGGAGTTGGAGTTTGTTTCTATTTTTCAAATAAACCTTAATTTTAACCAGGGGCAGGGTAGATTTCGATTAATTCAATGGTGTATTTTATGGTCAAGAGAATCAGTCAAGCAAAACAAAGTTTCAAGCATATCTTCTTCCTCGCGTTCATCAAAGATTGAGGAAGCAATGGAGATAACATTCACAACATCTTCTTCCTCAATACATCATTCGAGATCGAGGAAGCATCAAAGTTTACAAACTAAAGTCAACATGGCAGTCACATTATTCAAAATCCAAAAAGTAAATTTTCAAAAAAAAAGAATTTCAAAAAAAGGGCCCCACTAAGTCAGATGGAAAAATCCATAAAGAAAACAAAAATTGACTTAGGCAAAAATTAGGGCATCCCGATGGACAAAATTCTAAAGAATTGGCCCATGCAAAAATAAGGGATAAAAACAAAACAAAGGATATTCTTGTGACTGCTTACTCATCGAAGCTTCCCATCAATGCTTGGATTTCTACAACATTTTTCATCGGTGCTTGGATCTTCACTAATGCTTCCGCTCATCATCGGAACTGAAACAATTCTCTTGCAAACGAAACACATTCATTGGATTAAACAAACTTTAGGATTGGAGAACATCAAGGAGAAAGGGGTGGGTTAAATAAATTTTGAGCCTTATATCCTGTGTTTCTTAAACTGCGAACCACAGCCACGTTACAACCTTCAAAAGTCCTAATTGAAGCTCGGTCAACTACGAAAGCATACTTGGCATTAATTTGGTTAAACTGATTCCTATTGTTTGTTAATGGCTAACCACTTCACTTCCTCAAACATCCATTTCTAATCATCCATTTCCAATTCGTAACAAACTTCGATTTCAAAACTTGCATGTACTTCACGTTGGAATTACTTCTCAAAGGGTACTACTTTATCTACAAATACACACTTAGCATCAAGGAGATCTCGAAATTGGTTTAATCAAAGGCGATCATTTCTAATAAAGACTCTTGAATGGGGGAACCACATCCAGTGGGTTCTTCTAACCAGGGGAAAAATCCCAATGATCACAGGGGTATACAAAGATCCTATTAACTAGCGGCATTCACCCTAAGATCCAATCGACTTGGGTCGCGTCTCGAAGCAATAACACTCGGGGGCATATCTTTTACAAATCCAAATATTGGGGCAGTTCATATCTTAATGGTGGACCCGAGTTCCACTATGAAGCAACTTCGAGTGCAAAATTAAAATACTCAGAGCAATCCATATCAAATTGATACCACACCTTGGATAGCCCTCCATATCCCGGAGATTAAGGGCAGACCTTTCAACTATCAAAAATGGGGCAACGCATTTCAAGTTCACGACATGGCGAAATTGAAACCCCCTCTAAGGATACTTCCTTCATGTCTTGGAGATCGAAGGGCATATTTTTCAAAATCTAATGTTGGGGCAAAACACTACGAGGCCCAATCAAAAGGAGTGGATCCTAAGAGTCGTCGTATTACAAAACCAAGAATGGGGCTAGCCATCTCAAAATGTGTACTACGATAAAACTGCGTCCAAGCTCATATTAAGGCGAACCTCCGCAAAATACCCAACAAACTGAAGCAAGACATACGATGAAAGGATATCTTCATACTTTTACAGTCCCCGATAAATCTCTCTCCCACTACTGCGATCTTCGAGTTTAAAAGCATGTATTGGGAAGTCACGCTAGCATCACACCCTACCCTCACAAACAACCTTATTACATTAAGCAAGCTATCTACGCTTTGGTTACCCATGACCCATCATTGGGGCATTATTTAAACATACTAAGCCACGCATCACACATTGGTTAAATCATTACATTACATACATCAAAATATCTAGACAATTAGATATCAACAAACATAGGGTATTAGGGGATTGGCTAAGAACTCAATGGTCTAAAAGGAGATTAAAATTTCACTCATAAACATTCTATGTATGTACATAAGCATTATCAATATACATAAGCATTCACTCTAAGCCTTAGTAAGTTCATGGCCCACCACAGAAGCACCCATCAAAAAATCCAAGTCATCATAAATCATTATCATTCATAAAGTTACCACACTCTGGTGTTGATCGGAAAAATAGCAAGTGTACTATTTTCACCGGTGTAGTTATAATGGGTTTTATCCCAAGTATCGATCACGAGGATTGCGTAGGAAATACAAGTTATTATGCTAAATCAATTAAACAAAAGAGCATAGGAGTGTTGTTTTAATTATTAACGAAATAAGTTAAAATAATAAAAATAAGCTGAAATTAAAGTTGAACTTTTATATATGAATTTAGAGCAATGCCAAGGTAAGTGTATGATTTGCCTTATAATGACTCTGTAAGAAGATCTCTTTAACAAGTTCATATGATGCAACTATTTGTTCTTAAGGGTGTTTTCCTAAGTCCTTAGTGAAAACCTTTTGGTTTGCAATCCTATTGCCTAAGTCCTTAGAAAATAGGTTTGTAAACCAGAGATGTAAATAATCAAGAATGTTCAAATAACCTGACGGTATCCCTAGCCCTAGGTGATATTTTCAGATTCAATTGTCTAAAAACCTTAACAATCGTAGTCCTACAAATCGTTAACCGGAGATCAATCCTTGTTTGTCCAACAAAGAAGGTGTGGACCTCCGTTTTTTAATTCCCGGGCCATACCTCTGTTCTGTAGAGATACGTGAACTGACTCTTTTTTATCGCTTAATGCTTTCGCATTTTTTTGAAAATTCACAGAGTCGCCACCGACCTTTTATTTTATCCAATTAAGGAAAGGTTTATAAAAGAAACAGAAAAAAGACCTTTAAGAAATTCTGGGTAAGGGGGTAGGTTATACAAAGGGAAGGTGTTAGCACCCTTTGTATCCATGGTTATCCATGGGCTCTTAAGTTTGCTTAGCTCACTTGTTTTTTGATTACTTTTCAATTGCTCTGAAATTGCTCATATGTGGTTCCAAATACTTTTGTAAATTGAATTTTGTAATGATTCGTGTGTGGATGTATACAAAATGCTTGTTTATCTTTCGAAAGATGTTTTGAAAAGAACGTTAACTTTGTAATAATCCGTGTTTGGATGTATACAAAGTATTGTCTTTTTGGAAAGTTTTGTTTTGAAAAACAACAGTGTATGAGAATTTTTGTTTGTTTTGATTTGAGCAAGCAAACTAGGAGGTCTACCCTGAGTTGTAAGGTCTTTATCCTTGTTTCCTTTAAAAATCTATCCTTTCATCGGATATAAACGCAAGGTTCGATTTTGTACTCAAAACAGCAGAATTTTGACTTTGATTTTGAAAAGAGTGAGAAGGGATTTACCTTAAGAGGTGCAAGTGTGATTGTGTTTGGATTCAGATATTTATCTTTGAAGTTAGTGATCTAACGGTTCAATTTTATCTTTGACATACACGCAGTTTATATGTGCTGGAAATTAAAATGCAGAAATGTAAAGTGCGGAAAGTAAATCTACGCTATTACATCGATTGTGCAGGAAATGTAAACTAGCCTATTTACATGAATTTGACATCCTATACATTTATCTAGGAATTTAAATAGCAAAAAATAAAGGGCATGTTTTTGGATTTTTATGATTTATTTTAATTATAATTAATGTATGATTAATTAAATTAAAATGAAGAAAAGGATGAAAATAGATTTAAACCTAGAAATTAAGTTTAAAAATATGTACAAAATATTTGTCAATTAATTTTAAAACAAAACTAATTTTTTTTGGAATTTTTGGAAATTGATTTGAAATTGATTTAAGTTAATTTAAACATAATTATGCAAATAATTATACAAATAATTAAAACTTAAAGATAAAATTATTCAAAATATGTACAAAATTAGTTTATAATATATAAACAATATTTTATATAAAGAACAATTTTTTTTATGATTTTTTTGATTGGTTAGAATAATTAAAAAGCAAATATATGAATATATACTAATTAATTATGCAAAATATTGAAATTTTGAAGAAAAATAAAATATTTTATTTCAGAAAATAATATATTATTTTAGAAGTCTAAAAATATTTTTTGTGTATTTTTTGGATTTTTAAAACTATTTTTAATTAATTTAACAAAGAAATTAAAAATAAAAATAGAAAATAAAATAGAAAATAAAAGGATACTGATCCTGTGTGGAAATTTATGAGGGAGTATGATGTGCACGCGTGATCTGGAGCGTTGGATGAGTCATAAATGAGATCAGATGGTCCAGATGGTGAGGGAACATCACTTATGACGCGCCTGCAAAACACTGAAACCAAGGGTTATATTCAAAAAAACGCGCGCGTCAGAACCAATAGGGGGGTGACACGTCTTCGTCTTCAACCTTCAGACAAGACTTTTAATAGCGCTTTCTTACCAAAAGCGCTGTAATTGGTTACTTACTAAACTTGCAAAATAGCGAATAGGGTCAAACGTACAAATAAATTTGGCGCGACCTATCAGTTTAATTCGTTTGGTCCATGCGAATTCAATGGTACTAATTAGAACCTCTAATTTTGCCTAATTTAGAAAGCCCTAATTTTGAAGCTATGAACCCTAAAATGGTGGTTTCGTTTGTACGTGTCCAAACTTCAATTAAGTTTCCAGAAATGATCTACACCTCAAACCAAACTCAATAGTATGTCTACATCTTGTTAAACATGTGTGAATAACCAGATACGAATTGATTTTAGTTTGAACAAATTATGACCTGTGTAGCTCGATTCAGTGAGCTTCAAGGCTTGTAATTGATTGAGATAGTTTCAGTGATGTTCAAAGAAGGTGTATGAATGCTTAGTTTGTATTGAAATGGACTGAAATTACAAATTCGAATTTGAGTTTTCTTTGAATTTTTTTTCAAGTGATTACAAGTGTTATGAGCTTATGTATGCTTCTGAACTCGCCCTCTCCTTTGTTACTGAACTATGATAGCTTATTTATAAGCATTGAGTGCTTACAATTGAAGCTAAGAAGTGTCTTTAGTTGCCTTTGTTGAAACTTTGGTTTTTTAATATTAAAAACCTTGAATTCTTGACCAAGTCATCTTGCCTTCAATGCACCTGCCTTGCCCTTCAATTCTCTGCAGAAAGATGAAGATTCTTTGAGGTGAGTCATGCTTGATTTGTAAGCTAACCATTATCCATGCATTTTCCTTTTAATTTTAATCTTAAAATAAGATAAAATCATGCAAAAATGGATAAAAAAAGGTATGGGCTTAGTCTTGGTCGTGGGAGGCCCATAACATCATGGAAATGATGTTTGAATGCTGAAAACTTGGCCCCATTTGGAAAAAATACATTTTTGAGCAATGTTGATTTCATGTATTTTCCCAAAATTTAGCCAACTTCAACAAGGTGTAAATCCTTCAATTTTTGTCATATGAAGGAGATCTTGCACTTTTTGGAAACCTCAAAGAGTCCTCTAACCAATGCCTTTTGTCTCATGTCAAAATGATTTTTGAAGCTCCTTGTGTGTCCTTTTGAAAAAAGTGTCTTTTTGTTGACTTTGAAAATGACCTGTAATGTCTTTGATCATATTCTTCAAATGGTGAATCCAATGACCATGGGATCAATGGCATTTGAAAGATAATTGAATTTCCTTCAAAATAAGCTTTGGTTTGAATTTTTTGGATGAAGGATGAGAGAGTTATGATCAGTCAAAGTTGAGTTGACTTTTCAGGCAAAAACCCTAATTTTGAATCTTAGGGTTTTGTTGATTTTTGATCTTTCCTTGATGAATTATGATCATCCAACGATCAAATGATGAATCCTTTGACAAAATATGGACTTTGACAAAAAATTTCATTTTTGACTGTCTGTTGACTTTTTTGGTCAAACGGGTCGTCTGTTGACTGTTTGAGCTGCTGACGGTGCGTCTGAGTGAATTGAAGTTTGAAAATTTGTATGATGGTACTTTGAGATATATGGATGTGTATGAAATCCATTTGAGCTCTCAAAACTTGTTGCTCCTGTAAAAACAAGAAAAACCCTGATTAGGGACTGTTTGTGTAGGAGACAGTTAAACGTACCTGATTTTTGTGCAGTGTTGAGTCTCTGCTAATCGCGTGATATTCAGAAGACTTCTAGAACAAAAACCTTGGAATTTTGAATTGTGAAAGATTGATTTGATTGATGGTACAAAACACTGAGAATTGTACTGCCAGCAGTTTGGCTGTCAACTGACTGTCCAGGTATTGGTGTAGCATCTAGAGTGAAAAAATCAACAGTCAAAGTTAATTTTCTTTTTTGTTGTTTTTGTTTTTGTTTTATGTGAAAAATGAAAGTTTATTTACATGACTTGTTAAAAACACAGACATAATAAATAACTAATATTTACGGTATGCGGGCAAAATTACCGATAATAACCCTGAAAATCATTTAATGCACAGAAATAGGAATATTTGACTGGCAGAAAACACACAAAATATTATCTGAGTAATTAAGCAATATTATGACAAATAGTACAACATTTAATACTGACAGTACAAATATCACATACTATATTGAACAGTACGACGAATAAACGGTACATTTAAGAAATAAGAAATACGGCAAATTTTAAGAATGACGATTAATGACCCATGCTATGAACAATAACATGTAGATGATTGGGAGTGCAACCATTTCAGGTCCACACTCTTCAGGACTATGCAGGCAGAAGAAAGTCATGATCACCGTAGCAATGGTGATGACTGTAAGAAACAGTGTCTCTATCCACTTTGCCATTCTTGTCAGGGAAGAAGAGAAAATAGATATGAGGTAGGAATTTGAAAGATGAGTTAGAATTTGATGTGAGATTTTATGGAAGAAAATGAGAGGTATTTATAGAATGGAAAGAAGGAAAGAGACGTTGGGGAATGATGTGATTCCGTACAAAAGGAAAATTTGAGTGGAAGTAAGATTTGAAAGAAAGTGGAGATAGTGTTGGGAAAAAGAGAGATTTGATTTTTGAAAAAGAGATTTGAAAAGATTTTTGCAAATAATGGAATATAGTACAAAAATTAGTGGGAAACAAAAGATAATAATAATCTACTTGTTACCAGTACAGTCTGAGTTTCCTGATTCTGCGCCTGCAAAAAGATTTAACTCTGTACCAATTGTGTCAGTACTATTTATCTGTAAATAAATAAATAGCATGTGTGAAGTAATAAACAGCATTTGGCGTTTGCGTAAGAATAAATTCAACTGCAAGCCAAATTACCGTATAAGAAAAATTCTAAAAACTAAGTGTTTCATATGTTAGGATATTTGTTGAAATAATCCATAATTATATGAGACTCTTAATTTTCAGATTGGAGTTTTCTTGAAAAAAGATGTGGGCAAATTTTGGGGTATAACAGTTGCCCCTATTCAATCTTCTTAAACCTGAAGAGATTGTCTGAAATCTGAAGGTAGAAGATGATTGAATATTTAGATGCCCTGAAAATTTGCACTTACCTTGATCAGAAGAGATGTTGGAAGTTGCATTTGAATGTCGTCTGCGAAACGTTGTTGGCAGATTGAAACATTACCTGAGATGGGCTTTCAGATGCTACCTGGTAAATGTGTTGATGGTTTGTTCATCAGAATGAATCCATTGATTATATCTTGATGAAGGATTTGAAAGTCTTTGTGTTGACTATTTCGGAACCGTCCAAGGTTGCCGCTTTAAGTTTTGGTTTTGAAAGTTGATCATTGTGGAACCGTCTGAGGTATCAGCTTTAGATCTTTGATGTTAGATCGTTCTTGAACCGTCTGAGGTATCGACTTTAGATCTGCAATGTTAGATCGTTCTGGAACCGTCTGAGGTATCAACTTTAGATCTGTGATGCTAGATCGTTCTGGAACCGTCTGAGGTATCGCTTTAGATCTGTAATGCTAGATCGTTCTGGAACCGTCTGAGGTATCACTTTAGATCTGTGATGTTAGATCGTTCTGGAACCGTCTGAGGTATCGCTTTAGATCTGCAATGTTTTTTTTTTTTTTTGAGTTGGTTAATGATCAGAATGAATCTTCGGCTTGATTATATCTGAGAGAACCGTTCATGGAATTCAGGTGAACACTGCATGTGATTGAGAACATCTTTGTTGAAGATATCCGTCTACCTGAAAAATCAAGTTAGTGATATGCAATGTTTATGATGCATGTAAATGTGAGATATTCCCGGAGAAATATGCATGTGATGTTGTGTATGAATATGCGCATGAATATGCGCATGATGCATGATGTATGATGTATGATGTATGATGTATGATGTATGAATATGTGATGTATGAATGTGTGTGAATATGAATGTGAATATGAATGTGTGATGTCGAGCTTCTATTTGGGAAAATAAATTTCCGCCAGTCATCTGGATATGACTATATTGTGATCGTTGATGATCTTTTGTCTTGTTTGAGTACCCTTGGCTGGGGAAATTCTTTGAGAACCCTGGTATTATGTTGAAGGATCTTTGAATATCTCTTGAGAATGAAAGGTAGCTGGAAGTTCTGATGCCCTTTCAAATGGGAATGAGGAAGATGCATAATCCTCCGATGCACTATCTGACCAAGTCCGGGTGCGGGGATCACACCTTCTGAAGATAGTAATCTGGAACAACCCTGCTGGGGGATAAGACTTCTTTTGAAGAAAAAATCTTTTTGAGGAATTTGCTGAGAAATGCGTTTCTCTTGGGGATTTTCTTCTGATGGGATGATGTCCAGATAATTGGGACATTTCCTGAATGCTATTCCTGTTTTTCTTGGTAAACATCAATCATATTCGAATGCACATGTTCATTCAAAATTATCATTGGGACGCTTACGTATTTAAACAGAAAAAGTGAAAATGGTGATTTTTGAGCCTAAGCTGCATTGATTTTTGAAAAAAGAGCCATGATAGGCTGGTTAGCACAGGGAGACAACAATCCTAGAAGTAGGAAACTGTCAGAAAGTTTTGGAAAATATTTATGAAGATAAATAGCTATGTGAAAACGATCCAGTTAAGTTTCAACTCTGCTATTGCCAATCTGTCTTCGAGCATCTCATCCCTCACTTGTTGGAAGAAAGTGATTGGACTGATCGGTGTCTTTGAGGTGTTGAATCTTGATGGTGAGTAGGCAGCTGAACGGAACACAGTTATATGCTTCATTCCCTAACTTTTGCCTAGGCCGCCCTTTCAGGTTTTCAGCCTACCGGGATAGTATTTATTTAGTCTCTAATTTTTGCCTGGACCGCCCTTTCGGGTTTTCAATCCACCGAGACGCTCATTTTTTGCCTAAGTTGCCCTTTCAGGTTTTCAACTTAGCGAGCTGTTTTTTTCTTTTTAAGAGAAGTATTTTTTGACTATGTCAGCATTCACAGGGTGTGGGAAATCCTCACCATCCATGGTGGCAAGCAACATGGCGCCGCCGGAGAATATTTTCTTGATTATGAATGGTCCCTCGTAGGTGGGAGTCCATTTGCCTCTGGGATCACCTTGTGGTAAGATGATGCGTTTGACAACCAAGCCACCAGTTTGGTATGCTTGACTTTTGACTTTTTTGTTGAAGGCTTTGATCATACGCTTTTGGTATAGCTGACCATGACAAATAGCTGCGAGCCTTTTCTCATCAATCAAGTTTATCTGGTCCAACCGTGTTTGAATCCAATCGTCTTCGTCTAGATTGGCTTCTTTCATAATCCTTAGGGAAGGAATCTGAATTTCAATTGGAAGAACTGCCTCCATACCATAGACTAAGGAGAATGGAGTTGCCCCTGTTGAAGTACGCGCAGATGTGCGATAACCATGAAGAGCAAAAGGCAACATCTCATGCCAGTCTTTGTAGGTTACTGTCATTTTTTGTATGATTTTCTTGATGTTCTTGTTGGCAGCTTCCACCGCGCCGTTCATCTTTGGTCGATATGGAGAGGAATTATGATGCTTGATCTTGAACTGTGTGCAAAGTTCAGTAATCATTCTGTTGTTTAGATTTGTGCCATTGTCCGTGATAATCCGCTCAGGGATGCCGTACCGACAAATGAGATTGTATTTGATGAACCGGGCCACCACATTCTTGGTAACAGAAGCAAATGAAGCTGCTTCTACCCACTTTGTGAAGTAGTCAATAGCGACCAGGATAAAGCGATGTCCGTTGGAGGCAGTAGGTTTGATTTCTCCAATCATATCAATACCCCACATTGCAAAAGGCCAAGGAGCCGTCAGGACGCTTAATGGAACTGGAGGTACATGTACTTTGTCAGCGTATATCTGGCATTTGTGACATGTTCGGGAGTGATGATGGCAGTCTGTTTCCATGGTAGACCAGTAATAACCTGCTCTCAGGATCTTTTTAGCCATTGTATGTCCACTGGAATGAGTACCGAAGGTACCATTGTGTATTTCTTCCATGATCTGTTCTGCTTCCTTCTTGTTTACACAGCGAAGTAAAGTCGAGTCATGGTTGCGTTTGTATAGGGTTCCATTGCTTAGAAAGAATTTGGCAGCAAATCTCCTTAGAAACTTTCTGTCGTTAATGGATGCCCCTTCAGGGTACTCCTGAGCTTCGAGATATCTTTTTACTTCATGGAACCATGGTTTTTCCTCGGTTCCTTCGGTATTGATCTCATTGCAATAGGATGGTTCATCTTGCCTGTAAATGGTGATCATAGGCGCCTCGTTGTCCCACCTGACTTTGAACATGGATGACATGGTAGCTAAAGCATCAGCTAGTTGATTTTCCTCGCGTGGGATGTGTTCGAAAGTGATTTCTTCGAAGTGAAGAATCAAACTCAGCACATATTCTTTGTAAGGAATTAGATTTGGGTGCTTCGTGTCCCATTCCCCTTTGACTTGGTAGATTACCAAGGCCGAGTCTCCGTAGACTTCCAGGAATTTGATTCTTAGATCGATTGCAGCTTTAAGACCCAGAATACATGCTTCGTATTCGGCTATATTGTTAGTGCAATTGAAGCATAATCTGGCAGTGAATGGTGTATGACCTCCTGTGGGGGAAATGATCACAGCCCCGATGCCATTGCCAAGTGCATTAGAAGCTCCGTCAAAAACCATAGTCCACCGGGATCCTGGCTCGGGTCCTTCTTCTGGTCCTGGTTGTTTGTAGTCATTGACTAGCATAATGTCTTCGTCTGGGAAGTCAAAGTTCAATGCTTGATAATCATCCACTGCTTGATGAGCCAGATGATCAGCTACCACACTTCCTTTGATTGCTTTTTGTGAAGTGTATTGAATGTCATATTCTGTTAAGATCATTTGCCATCTCGCTATTCTTCCAGAGAGAGCAGGTTTTTCGAACACGTATTTGATGGGATCCATCTTGGAGATTAGGAAAGTGGTGTGATTTAGCATGTACTGTCTTAGCCGGCGAGCTGCCCAAGCTAAGGCACAACAAGTTTTTTCGAGTAGTGAGTATCTTGTTTCACAATCGGTAAACTTTTTGCTAAGATAGTAGATTGCGTGCTCCTTTCGGCCGGATTCGTCATGTTGTCCTAGTACACACCCCATTGAGTCTTCTAACACAGTTAGGTACATTATCAGAGGTCTGCCTTCCACAGGTGGCAACAAGATTGGAGGTTTTTGGAGATATTCTTTGATTTTGTCAAAGGCTAACTGGCATTTGTCATTCCACCTTTCCACTTGATCTTTCTTCAACAGTTTGAAGATCGGCACACAAGTAGTAGTCATGTGGGCAATGAATCGGGCGATGTAATTTAGACGTCCCAAGAATCCTCTGACTTGTTTCTCAGTACGAGGTATAGGCATTTCTTGAATGGCTTTAACCTTGGCGGGATCAACCTCAATACCTTTGCTGCTGACGATGAAACCTAAGAGTTTGCCGGATCTTACTCCAAAGGTACACTTATTTGGGTTCAGTCGCGACTTGTATTTCTTGAGTCTGTCAAACAACTTGTGTAAATGACCCAAATGTTCTTCCTCGGTGTTGGATTTTGCAATCATGTCATCGACATACACCTCTATTTCTTGATGAATCATATCATGAAATAGCGCTACCATTGCACGTTGATAGGTTGCTCCTGCGTTTTTCAGACCAAAGGGCATTACTTTGTAACAAAAGGTTCCCCAGGGTGTTGTGAAGGTTGTTTTTTCCATGTCTTCGGGTGCCATCTTGATTTGATTGTACCCTGAGAATCCGTCCATAAAGGAGAATACCTTGCATTGTGCGGTATTGTCAACCAGTACATCGATGTGTGGTAAAGGGAAATCATCTTTGGGGCTTGCCCGGTTCAGATCTCTGTAGTCCACGCACATTCTGACTTTCCCGTCTTTTTTAGGTACAGGCACGATGTTAGCTATCCAAGGAGGATAACTTACAACTTTTAGGAATCCGGCATTGAACTGTTTTTCAACCTCGTCTTTGATCTTTTTTGACATATCAGGCCTACTCCTTCGTAGTTTCTGTTTGACCGGAGTGCTACCTTCTTTGATTGGTAGGTGATGAACTACAATGTTCGTGTCAAGGCCTGGCATATCTTCATAGGACCAGGCGAATATCTCGACGTAGTCTCGCAGCATTTGAATCAGTATTTGCTTGACGCTGTGTTCTAAATCAGCCCCTATTTTGACTTCTTTCTTTTCTTCGTTGCTGCCCAAGTTGATGACCTCAATTGGCTCCTCATGAGGCTGTATGGCCTTGTCTTCTTGTTCTAGCAGCCTTGCAAGTTCTCTTGGCACTTCACAATCTTCCTCACTTTCGTCCTCAGTTTGGTAGATCGGATTTTCAAAGTCATGACGGGCAATAGCAGAATCGTTGTTGACTGGATCCAGAGTGTATGTGAATCTGCAGGTTAATTATGTGAGTATGTGTGAAGAAAAAAAACATAGCTATTTGAAAGCGAAGAAAGAAGGAAAAAGGATCACAAAATTTAAATATGCAAGCGTCCCATGATTTTATTGAATGCACATGATCATGATATGATAAGCCCTTATAGAAGGACCGGTGTGCTAAGGCACACGGCTTTCAAGCTCATGGTTCGATTGTTCAGGAACCATTTTTATCTTTGCACAATATACACAAAGAGAACAGGAAATGGCATTTACTCCTGGTCAAAGGAGATCACATCCTCAGCTTTCCAGTTGTTCAATCCACTGTTGTGAGCAGGAGGTACCCAGCTGTTCCAGTTGTAGTTGTCTTTTTCATCTTCCACAGCATTGATTTCATTAGTGGGAAAATGAGCCGGTGATCCTTCGGGATAAGGGATATACTGTGCTGGATACGAGAGCCCAGGCTGAGATATCTCTGTTGGCTGAGCGAGATGCTCGATAAGGCCGTCCCATGCAGTCGGGATGATGTTTTGAATAGAGACTTGTGCATCTTGATGAGGAGCGTATGCTGACAGAAAGCAACCCTCGTTATTTGGTATTTCCCTGGCTTCTTCAAGAGCGAAATTGTCATCGTACTGTTCATCCCATCCAGTTGGGACAATGTCCTTCATAGCAATTTGTGAGCTTGGAGGAGCGGAATATTTCACCATATAGTCATATTTGCCGCTGGGTTCCCCTAGCGTGTCCCATACTTCTTTGGGTGGATTTTTATATTGCTCAGTGACGGGACTTGTGAAAATTTGATCATTTCCAATTTGATCACCCCATCCAGTCGGGGTAATGTCTTCCATAGCAATATAAGAATTCTGAGGTGCGGCATACTGATAATTATACCCGCCGTTTGGTTCTCCCACAGCATCCCACATTCCCATGGAAATGGGTGGAATTTCATCTGGATATGGCTGAATGATATGGTTC